>NC_090738.1:6370581-6578081 GCF_036898095.1 Palaemon carinicauda | reverse complement strand
GAAGAAGCAAGTACTAGGCCGGTCTTTAAAGTTATTGAACAATAATACCGCTGTAACGTTCGATGTGACAGAGATGGTGCGAGATTGGAGAAAGTATGGAAAATTGAATCATAACTGAATTTCAATATACTGTAACTGAAACTTTGTGAAGCAACAAAAATTTCATTTGTTAGTGAGATGGAGAGAGGTAAGAAATGAGTGGTAGTGAAAAGTAGCCGAGAGAGAGAGAGAGAGAGAGAGAGAGAGAGAGAGAGAGAGAGAGAGAGAGTTAAATGTACTTAACAAAAAAATATATGTTATAACACATTGGTGGTTATGTAATATCAACTGTATAGATGGTTTGAATAAGTTAGGAAATGGTATAAACAATACTTTGTTACTGTATTCGTACGCGCATATTATTGAGAGCGGCAACTACACATCTGCTGTTCCGATCACAGCCAAAATTAAACAAAAAGAAGTCAACAATACTCGATTTTTAAAACACACCCGAAATTTAAAAACAAACGTACACGTTTTCTCTATGTGCAATTAACTATTTAAAGAGTAGCAATTTTCTAGAATAAAATGATGTTCCCTAAAAAATAGTGGTTTGCTGATGAAATCGGATGCCGTATCTTAAGCTACGATTGAAATGGACGTATACAAGGTAGATTTTTTTTCATTTTGTATTTAATTGACACTTTTTATTAAGAAAACCGATTTTGGTTTCCTCTTCTATATGTAAGGATTGTATAACAAGAGAGAGAGAGAGAGAGAGAGAGAGAGAGAGAGAGAGAGAGAATGAATCAGCTGTTGTAATCGAATGCCTTGTTTTTGTTTCTTGTACCACCTGAAGCGAGGAATTGATCGCCATAACTAACAATAGTCATGTTAATTTCATTCTTACACTCGGGTTGCCATATGTGAAGTAAAATTTTATTTCTTAGAGAGAGAGAGAGAGAGAGAGAGAGAGAGAGAGAGAGAGAGAGAGAGAGATTTTCTGGCATTAAATCAATCTCTCTCTCTGAGAGGGGTTTTTTATAATTATATCGTGTACTATACAAAACAAATCTTTGTAAAGCAAATCTATACAGTTTAAAATAACAAAATATTGCCGACTCGTTACCGAAGTTTAGGCTATTCACTGCCGATAAACGAACCCAGCCTACATGTGAAAACCTTGAACACCCGAAGAGAACAATAAAGCTTTTATATATACTGCACTAAATAATAATGCTTTATACCATCATTAACACTATTATTGAAATTATCGAAAGGTTAGAGAAAGATAAAGATTGCCGAGAACGTAACCACAATTCTGTTTACATTTAGTCACCTGGACTCGCACAGTTAAAGTTGATTTCATTGTTGATGTGGAATTTTATCCTTAAATAGGATATTTATTATGAAATTAAGTTGATAAGATGTAAGATTAATATCGTTTTGTAACATTTAGTATCAACTACCGTATTTAGGGCTACCAATATACTTAAAAAGGCAATAGATTTGATACATCTTGTAGTGTATGACTCCCAGATTTTGAACAGCTTCGCAGATAAAGAAAATTTATTTTTGAAAAATAGCGACCACATAAATGGGGAATCGTATAATTCGAATATGCATAATTCAAGACCGTACTGTATGTATGTATGTATGTATGTATGTATATATATATATAATATATATCATATATATATATATATATATATATATAGAGTATGTATATATATATATATATATATATATATATATATATATATATATATATATATATCTTTCTAAGGGAGATTTGCAACAGTGATACTCCCAGAGAATTAACCATAGGTCTCCAGAATTCTAACTCCTGGCACGAGTATCCTTAATATATCTTTAAGGATATCGCATAATATCAGGGGACATATTTTCTGATACGACACATAGCAATCTTCACCCCGAATAGATTTAACTCTTTGAGGGGGAGTGGCGAACGAAAGGGGAGCCGTTATCAAGGTACCCGGTGGACCCCCTCCCCATACCTCTACGGCCCATCATTCCTTTTAACTGTAGCATTTAAGCTAGGTGCGCTCCCATGTTTCTCTCGGTGTTGTTACTGTTTATTGGAATATTATCATGCAATCTCCAGCATCTTCATCCTCCGGAAAGCTGAGTATTTGATATTTCCTGTGTATAATTTTGAGGATCCCTTCTCACAGTTAAATTCATATAATTTAAGTGTGTTTAGTGGAGCGCAGCCAACTCCGGAGGCGGCCATTTTGAGATCGCTGTCGCATGCCATAAATGCATTTTATACGGTCAGTAGTGCGACGCTCCCGGTATTTAGCTATAAAGATGCTTTTAGCTAGTTAGGCAAATTATACAAGTGAAGATTTGCATACATATAATATTTCCTCTTCCGATATGTAATGTTACTTTCGTATATGACGGGGACCCCAGCGGTACCAACCATAGTCGCGGTCCCCACCCAAGTTAGGCTAGCCTAAACCTGTTCTGTATACGTTAGTAATGTAAATCCCATTGTTTAACCTCTTGTATCGTTTCCTATTAATTTGGTTGGGGATATATATCCCCTAGAATTTATGGGAATAATTCGATACTTTTTCTCTTTTAGAGAAAAGAGGCTAAACCCTTTCTCCACTCCCGAGCGCCGCCATCACAAGCGGCAACCCTATCTTTCGTCATCGCCCCCAAGTAGTAAACTCCGGCTTGACTTAGAGAGTCTTATACCGTCCGTCCTCTTTGCCGCCGAGTATTCCGGCTTTGAAGTATGACGGTAACTCAGGGTGTACTGTCTTGCAGCCGACAAGGGAATCCATGTTCCTCTGCTGCCCACGACGTTGTCGGCAGGGGAAGCTCTACTCCCTTAATTTACAGCCGAAAGTAGGCGGCATACCTGCCGCTGCCTTTCTCCCCTATAAACTATAAGACACGACTTACAGCCGACAATGTCGCCGACAGGGGAATCTTTGTTCCTCTGCCGACCAAGACATCATCGGTGCCACAGAAAGCCATGCTTCCTTAGTTTTCAGCCGAAAGTAGGCGGCATACCTGCCGGCCGCCTTTCTCCCCTGTAAACTGTAAGACCATTTTCCCTCCCCCCTCTGTCCTTTAGTGTCGGTCTAACCATCACAACATTCTTTTGCCGGTATTCAGACAGTCATCCCGGCTTGCCGAGTTGCCGGCCACTTCCTCCTTATGTCCTTCCTTCACCGGAGGTGAATGCCCCGGGGGGAAAGACTGAGCCAGCCCTGACGTCTGCCGGTGGGAAACCCATTATACTGTTGAGAATTCTTCAGTCCTCTCTTGGCCTGCCATCCACAAACCATACAACCAGCAGTACAGCCGGCGGCAAAAGTTGCGGCCAGATGGAAGCTAGAATCAGATGCATTCCTCCCCTTCCATTAGAATTCTCATTCCTGCAAGGAGACAGTAGACGGCAGTAGCCCTCCTACACTTCCATTTATTGTGCTAAACCATAATAATAGGAAACCCTTCTTTCCATTCTTTCTCTATCACTTAGGCACTAGCCTAACTCCGGTAGTGTACTGGTAAAATTACAGTATTCAACAATACAGTAGCCAGTAAAACTACAGTATATAACAATACAGTAGTTGGAAAACTACAGTATATAACAATACAGTAGTTGGTAAAACTACAGTATACAACAATACAGTAGTACAAGTATTTCTAAAATACTCTGTGTATCCTTTCGCAGTCTATTGTTGGGACCGCATAACATGCTGCGGTTGGAGTATTCCTTCAACACCCTGATGAATCCTTTGATTATCAGGACACTCATGAAACACTGTTCAGTATTAATATTTTACGGGTGGAGGAGTTAGTATAAATATTCACTAGCTCCGACTCTACATACAAGAGTTATTCCACTCTGTATTTTCCCTTATAAGGAATTTAAATAATAATATTGACGGAGGTCTCAGCGATTGCCTGTGAGAGGAAACACAGATATGTGTCTTTCCTATTTCCTTTCTAGCTTACTATCCTAAGCTACTAAATATAATAGTAAGTATTACTATTTTTAAGTATGCATTATATCAATGATATAAACAACTGAATACTCATTTCACACTTTTTCTCCCTTACAGGAGGAGCCAATGGTGAAGTATACAATTGCGTTCTGCAACCACAAGAGTAAGGACTTTTGTGGGCATACGATGTGCAGGTCTCATGCCCCATGCTGCATCGTATCTGGATCCCTGAGGTCCTGGGACCTGAAGGGTTGCTCTAACTACTCGACCTTGCTGACCAAGACTTTGGAGAAGATATCCCTGACACCACGGAGTCAAGAGATACAGCAAGGGAAACCCTTCGAAGGTGGGTAAGAGGCTCCCAGAAGAACTCTCCGGAACCTTACCAACCTAATGAATCTCTAAAGTGCCTTCTGTTCCCTAAGGCTCAATCCAGTACGGTTGTGCCGCAGGTACAGGTCCAGCCTCCCTTCATCCAACGGACAGTGGATGCGGACATCAACAAGGCACTGCAAAGCATGGACATCCACCAAGAACGGATGTCGGAAGTGTCCACTGACACCGAACAGGACCTATTGCAAGAAGGCCCTGAAGAAGAAGTGGTTCAATCACCCACGGAGGAAAAAGGATCCGTTTCGATGGTGACTGAGGACCCTCAGTTCACTGTGTCTGCATATCAACCTATGCCGTCAACCTCTTCAGCCCTAACTCCCCAACTGGCTATACAGGTCGGCAAGAGCGAAGCGCTCCTAGACTCGATCCAGCAGATATTGGTAGTGTTCCAAAAGGAACAAGAGGAAAATAAGCAGGATCTCAAAGAGATGAAGAGAGAGGTACAGGAAGGGAAACGTCCTGGCGCTTCCAGGGGCTCTGCTAAGCCCCTTAAAATATCTGACCTCCCTCACTGCTCTGAAACCAACCCCTGGAGGTATACGGAGCACATGCTCATGATGAATGGGAAGCTTTGTATCTCCGAGAAGTTGGGGGCCAAACCCCTTGAAGATCTTCAATTCTGGCCCAGCTTTTCAGCGTACCCAGATTGCTACGTGAGACTGTGAGATGAACCTGCATCACGCGAGGAGACTATACCGAAGAAGGTCATTGTCTTTGAACATGACAAGTCACAAGCCATCCTTACCAAGACCCTGAAAGGAGCCGGATATACCAACTCCAAAATCTCAGCATTGAGCAAGAAGCACTCGACCTTCATTGCTCCTTCCTCCAGAGCCTTCCCCTTTTTGGGGAAAGTCCTAGACTGTGTCATGAGAGCAGTCGAAGAGGGCAAACCCTGCCCAATTCTAGAGGAATGCAAACCATTATCTCTAGCTATGCCCACCTGCGAGGAGAAGTGGAAAGAGGTTCATCTAACCTTCTCTGTCTCTAAGTTGGATCCGGAGATAGCAGGACTGCAGTTTTATGAGAACCTTCCAAAATTGCCGGACCATCTTTTGAGAAGGGAACAGGAGACAAAAGAAAGACTTGCCACCTCCCTTTCTCATGAAAACTGCTTTGAAATGTGTGCAGGCCTAAATAACGCCGCAGACATGTATATGATCCTAGCTAAGTGTCACATGGGTACCCATGTGATGGACTTGTGAAACACAAACCCAGAAAACTGATTTCATCATGTATCTGGGGAAAAGACCTTTTCCCACAGGAAGTGGTCCAAGAAGTCATTGCCAAAGCCACCATGGAGAATAAAAACCTTCTCCAAAAGTGGGGCATGTCTTCAAAGAGGAAATCTTCATCAGATGGAGGTCCCCAGCCTGAGAACAAAAAGGCAAGAAGACCACGTAGACCTGCACAACTTCCGACCGTGACCATGACCACAGTGCCTCAAATGGTAGCCCAGCCACAAACCACCTTCCAGATGGTCCCTCAACAGCTGGTAGGCCAGTCACCTGTGTTTAATCCAGGCTTTGAAAGGCACTCGACCACCTTTCGGCCCTACAAAGGTAAGGGCCGAAAAAGAGGATCCTCCGAAAACCACCCAAAGGGTAAAGGAGGACGAGGTCACGGATACGAGTCCTCAGAAACCTCAAAACAATGAGAGGTTCCAGGTAGGAGGCAGACTTTTCCCCTTTCGGGATCATTGGACCTTCGATCCCGTAGCCCACAGCCAAATCACGAATGGACTTGGTTGGAAATAGAACAAAAATCCACCTCACTTTTCCAGAATTCTTCAAACACTCCATCTCCTTGTTGGAAGAATATACCTCAGAACTTTTGAACAAGAAGGTAATTAGAAAAGCGAAGTCCATCAAATTCCAGGGAAGGCTGTTTTGTGTTCCCAACAAAGACTCGGACAAACTCAGAGTCATTCTAGACTTGTCTCCACTCAACAAGTTCCGGATGCTTACATTGCAACACATAAGGACCCTTCCACCAAAAAAGGGGCGTACACAGTCTCAATAGACCTGGCAGATGTTTACTGGCACCTACCAGTCAGTCGCCTCCTCTCCTCCTACCTAGGATTCAGGCTACAGAAGACAAAATATATCTTCACAGCCGCCATGCCCTTTGGACTAAACATAGCCCCAAGGGTATTCACAAAGCTAGCGGACACAATCGTCCAGAAACTACGCTCCGAAGGAGTACAAGTAGAAGCATACCTGGACGATTGGCTGGTGCGGGCAGCATCCAAGACTACTTTTCTGCAAGCGGCCAGAAAGGTGATCCAGTTCCTGGAACACCTGGGCTTCAAGATCAATCGCAAGAAGTCTCGCTTTTCTCCAGCTCAGACGTTTCAATGGTTAGGAATCCATTGGAACTTGCAGTCACATCACCTCTCCATTCCATCCAAGAAGAGGAGAGAATTAGCGGCATCTGTCAAGAGACTAATCCAACACGAGGATTTTAAGATGCCAACAAGAAAGAGTATTGGGCTCTCTCCAGTTCGCAGTAGTGACAGACCCGGTGCTGAAAGCACAACTAAAAGATGCGTCAGGAGTCTGGAGAAGATACGCATCAAACGCTCAAAGAGATCAACAAGGTTGACCCCGACCCGACTGCGCATGCTATTAAGTCCGTGGTCAACAACTAAGAGCCTATAACGGACAATTCTCTTGCAACCACCATAAACATCAGTGGTGATACACACGGACGCCTCCCTGGAAGGACGGGGAGGCCATTCACAAGAAAAGAAAGTGCAAGGGAATTGGTCGCGCCAGTTCAAAACCTTTCACATCAACATCTTGGAGGCTATGACAGTCTTCCTGACGTTGAAGAGACTATCCCCTCGCAGAGCAGTCCACATCAGACTGGTCCTGGACAACAAAGTGATAGTGAAATGTCTAAACCGACAAGGCTCGAGATCACCTCACATCAATCACGTGATGTTAGCCATCTTCCGCCTGGCAAGGAAGAGAAGATGGCATTTATCAGCAGTTCACCTTCAAGGGTTCCGCGATGTGACGGCGGATGCTCTATCTAAGCGAAAGCCGATAGAGACAGAATGGTCCCTAGACGCAGACTCATTCTCCTTCATCTCGGAAAAAGTCCCGGAACTGCAGATCGACCTCTTCGCAATGAGCAACAACAAGAAACTACCTCGTTATGTAGCCCCTTACGAGGACTCTCAAGCAGAAGCGATAGATGCCATGTCTCTCGACTGGAACAGATGGAATCGGATTTACCTGTTTCCACCAACCAATCTCCTGCTACAAGTCCTCGACAAGCTAAGATCCTTCAGAGGAACAGCTGCAGTAGTGGCCCCAAATGGCCCAGAAGCAATTGGTTTCCTCTAGTTCTAGAATTGAAACTGAAGCTGCTTCCTCTGCCGAACCCAGTTTTATCCCAACTGGTTCAGAAGTAGACTGTTTTTGCTTCATCCTTGAGAACTAATAACATACATCTCATGATTTTCTAGCCCTAGCAGCCAAGAAAAGGTTTGGGATCTCAAAGGACATGTTCGACTTCATTGAAGAATACAAGTCAAGTTCAACTAGGAGACAATATGAATCATCTTGGAAGAAGTGGGTTTCCTTTGTGAAAGCAAGGAAACCGACAGAAATATCAATAGACTTCTGTCTCTCCTTCTTCATCCACCTACACGAACAAGGCTTGGCTTCCACCACAATAACTGCGTGTAAGTTGGCTATGACTAGACCTCTTCTGTACGCCTTTCAGGTGGACCTTTCAGGTGAAATCTTCAACAAGATACCAAAAGCATGCGCTAGACTCAATCTAGCAACCCCTCCAAAGCCCATAACATGGTCGTTGGACAAAGTCTTGCACTATTGATATTTCTGTTTGCTATAGCTTCAGGTGCTAGAGTTAGTGAAATAGTAGCTTTATCCAGAAATGAAGGCCATATTCAGTTCTTGGAAACAGGAGAACTGAATCTCTTCCCTGATCCCACGTTTCTCGCCAAAAACGAGCTGCCCACCAAAAGGTGGGGTCCTTGGAGAATCTGCCCTCTGAAGGAAGATGTCTCTCTATGCCCAGTAATGTGTCTCAAGGTCTTTCTTAGGAGAACTTCAGACTTCAAGGAGGGACAGCTCTTCCGAGGCGAAACCTCAGGATCAAATTTGTCCCTAAGACAACTGAGGGCAAAACTCACCTACTTTATTCTCAGAGCGGATCCTGACAGCACACCCGCAGGTCACGATCCAAGGAAAGTTGCTTCTTCATTGAATTTCTTTCAACAAATGTACTTTGAGAGGCTTCGCTCATATACAGGGTGGAAATCATCCAGAGTCTTCTATAAATATTATGCGAAGCATGTGCACGAGATAAACCTCTTTGTGGTGGTGGTAGGTAGTGTCATAAAACCTGTCGTTTAGTGCTGCGATGAACAGTGAACTGTTTTGGGACTCAACAGTGTATCGAGTGAATAGGTGTTAACACCTTCTAGTGAAAATCACTATGGTGATTAATAGACTGTTCTATACAGGTGCAGAATATAACCAATAACAACAGTGCCGTGTGAACATTTGAACAAAGAGTTGAAGCATATCAAACATTTGAGCAAAACTAGACAAGTTTAGCTTCACATTCATTGAGAGGCATTTTTAAAAAATGAATTAATATATGTATATTTTTCTTTTACAGGTCAGAAATATATATAACCATGATGTTTATATGTGCAAGGTTAAATTCCTTCTCATGATACATTATTAATTTATTTTGCTTATGAAAATAAATAGAAAAAATGTATCTGCCTCTTCTTTTATCCTCAGTACATCAATAAAAAAATCCAGAGTTTGTCTATTTTCTTAAATAGACACCTTGATGGTACCGATTTCTAAAGTACGAATAGGTAATCTCTTGAAAGTTTCCTTTACGTCCTTATGAAAATACAAACTTTGAATCCTTAAAGTCGAAGTCGACATCTTCCCTGTAAGGGGCAGGAAGCCCTAAGCTAGTTCCAAGCTTGGTGGATATGACAAATAACAGTAATGTCATATATAAAAGGGTCTAGGAGACCATATAAGGAACTCATTCAAAGTAAAGGCACTTATACAAACCCACAGATATAGTACTTTCAAGTTAATTCTCTGGCAAGCTTCCATCAGGACGACATGGCCGAGCCCAAAAAAAACGATTTTGAGCAAAGCGAAAAATCTATTTTTGGGTGAGATAGCCATGTCGTCCTGATGGACCCACCCTTCTTTCTTAAAATGACCCCACCCAAAACTACTCTATCTGTGGCTATTCCTGCTTAAATGCAACTAGGAATGATGGGTCGTAGTAGTATGGGGAGGGGGTCCACCGGGTAACTTGATAACGGCTCCCCTTTCGTTCGCCACTCTTCCCCCTCAAAGAGTTAAATCTATTCGGGGTGAAGATTGCTATGTGTCGTATCAAAAAATATGTCCCCTGATATTATGTGATATCCTTAAAGATATATTAAGGATACTCACGCCAGGAGTTAGAATTCTGGAGACCTATGGTTAATTCTCTGGGAGTATCACTGTAGCAAATATCCCTTAGAAAGCTACCTAAAGGAACCTTCCATCAGGACGACATGGTCATCTCACCCAAAAATAGATTTTTTGCTTTGCTCAAAATCCGTTATATACATAAACATATACACATATATATATACTGTATATATATATATATATATATATATATATATATATATATATACTGTATATATATATATATATATATATATATATATATATATATATATATATATATATATATATATAATGTACTTTTTGTACATTTATATTTGAAAATAAACAGGATTTTAATCAAACTGGCATTTTACTTAACTGTATCCAATAATAATGCATGAAATATTCCCATGTTGGTATCATATCAAGAAATAAAAACGTAGAGAATTATAATCTTTTCCATTGTTTATAAGTTGGTCAACATTACCATCTATGCTTTCCGAATTAGCTAATTAAGGAAAACTACCAAAGGTTATTTCATATTTCCTAAAAGAAACAATCCTTACTTGACTTATCATTTTCAAGTTTTATTTGAATTACTTATCATGTTTTATTTATTGTTGAGTCACTTACAGAAATTAACCAAAGTTTAATTCATGTTGCAGATGCATGATAAACTATACTTTTTAGCTCTGTGGCGCTTGATTTTAAGGCTTGGGATATATTCATGTTATCTAACAAAAACTACATATTTTATATAATTTGTATTTTTCCTAGCAATACAAATGCCAAGTTATTTATATGGGTTACTTCTAGTCTTGTTTTCTACGACCAGATAATCAAAAAGAAATCCATTTGATTACATCATGCTATGTTGCTAGGCAACAGCTGGGCATCAAGCAATAGACTTAATCTCAAAGACTTAAGGGGTGGTTGAGGCAGGACCTTTGGTAAATGACTCGGGTCTGTATAGCTTGGGAAATATAACAAATTTGGAAGTAATTTGTATTTTTCCTAGCAATACAAACTTGGAACTATCTACTGTGGAGTATTATTTCAGTGAAGCTGAAACCATCCGATAAGCTTTTTTGTCAATGTGTAACTACCTACCACTAGTTAGCAGGGGGAGGGAGTGGGGTAGATTAACCCTCTCCCTCTCACTAGCACTAGCAATAACCGTCACTTTTGTAATTGCGGCAGGACTTTCAGGGGGTTGGTGCTGGCAGGTCAGTATGTGTAAAGAGCTCCAGGTTTATATTGCTAAGAAAAATACAAATTACTTCCAAATTAGTCACTTGTTCCTGTGCAAAATACAAATCTTCCGCTCTTTACTGTGGAGACTCACCTTTAGGTGGGTGGAAGTCCAAAACCAATTGACTGAAAACTGTCCTGGGGTGGTCTCTGTATAATGATACCTAGAGGGATCCTGCACTACATTATCCTCGTAGGATAATGGTCTGGGCAATCATTGCTGGAGAATAAGGAATTAATCTGTTGGAAAATACATCAGCTATTCGAGCCGTGCCCTTTACTAATATATATTTCTTCCTGTCTCCCTCTGACAGGAGGACGGAGATATGACACACATATCATTACTTGCTAAGCTACAACATTAGTTGGAAAAGCAGGATGCTATAAGCCCAGGGGCTCCAACAGGGAAAATAGCCCAATGAGGAAAGGAAACAAGGAAAAATTAAATATTTTAAAGAACCGTAACAACATTGAAATAAATATTTCCTATACAAACTATGAAAACTTTAATAAAATAAAAAGAAGAGAAATTAGATAGAATAGTGTGCTCGAGTGTACTCTCAAGCAAGAGAACTCTAACCCAAGACAGTGGAAGACCATGGTACAGAGGATATGGCACTACCCATGATTAGAGAACAATGTTTTGATTTTCGAGTGTCCTTCTCCTAGAGGAGCTGCTTACCATAGCTAAAAAGTCTCTTCTACTCTTACCAAGAGGAAAAGTAGCCACTGAACAATTACAGTGCAGTAGTTAACCCCATGGGTGAAGAAGAATTGTTTGGTAATCTCATTGTCAGATATATGAGGACAGGGGAAAATCTGTAAAGAATAGGCCAGACTATTTGGTGTATGTGTAGGCAAAGGGAAAGTGAACCGTAACCAGAGAGAAGGATTAAATGAAGTACTGTCTCACCAGTCAAAGGACCCCATAACTCTCTAGTGGTAGTATCTCAACGGGTGGCTGGTGCCCTGGCCAACCTACTGCCTAAACATGTATATGTAGCTTTCCAAAGAGCATGAAACTCACTCACAAAAGAACGAGGTCAGCTGTGCAGAGTTCCCCGAATGCTGCACCCCAAGAGAGAGAATGATGAAGTAGGAAGTGGCCAGTCAGTCTTCCTAGACTTACTTCAGGGGTAACCTCTGCCCTCGAACCTCTGATATTGTCCCACAAGGGAGCTGAGGTGTTTAGATCATGTTATGGGTAGCCACCACAGGACCTATTGAGAATGTGCATAAGCTCCTGTGGGTTATGTCTTGCAGATAGCGGGAGGTGAACGTTGTTTGACGTTTCCACCTGCCTGCTTAAGTACCGGCTGAAAAGAAATTTTCTTTCAAAATGCAAGTGAAGTACTTATTCCCTTGACATCATGGGCACGGGGACATCTACCTGATGTCGAGGTGTCTGAGGCCCGTGCCCTTTCTATTACTCGCCTGATCCAAGAGGAGATGGAGTTCTTCACGATTCTCATCTTGGTCTTCCCCGAGCTGACGCACAGCTTGTTGATTTGGGGTTGAGCTCTTCTCATCCTTAGGAGATATAACCTCATCGTCCTTACAGTGCATAGTGACAGTTGATCAATATCGTCTGTTACTGATCGGAGACTCTCAATCCGAAAGGGCCTGAATCTAGGATTCACTAAGGACGGATTTTGAGTCTCTGCCACAAAGTCAAGGACAACATTGAGTGTGACCTGCCACCCATCCCCTTGAATGGGTGATGTCGTATGAAAGAAAAGACCATGTAGCTGCTGACTCTACCTGCAGAGATTAGGGCCGAAAGAAAACCATCTATAAGGTCAAGTCCTTATCCATGGGTTGACGTAGAGGCTCATTAATGGGCTTCTTTCTGTGAACGTAAGACCCTGAAAACATTCCAAGGAAGTAGTCTAACTTTCAACTGAGGGCAGGAATACTCATAGTTCCGTATGAGGAGTGATCCGTTGAAGAGGAAATGATAACTCGAGTCAATTCGAAGATAATGTTCAAGGCTGAATGAAAGCCTTTCACCATCGACACTCAGTGGAGTTTTCCCTCCCTGGGGTACAGTAAAAACTCTGCTACTGCTGGAATACAGGCACTGATTGGAGGGACACCCCATCCATGACACCCGCTACAAAAGACGGACCACTTCGCCTGATACACCGCAGACGATGACTCCCGGAGGTATTTTGCCATGCACCTAGCAACTGACTTCGTAAATACGTAGCGATGGTATCGCTTGGTGGAAAATCCTCATGTGAGGTTGTGTGAGTAGTTAGGGAAATGGAGGGAGCTCTCTTGGTGCCTCTGTGAGCAGATGCAGAAGGTCCGGGAACCCTTCTCTTGTTGCCACAGCAGAACTATGAGGGTCACTGCTAGATTTTACAATGCCCTTACCCTGGTCAGTAGCCTTCTTACTAGGCAAAAGGATGGGAACGCATAGACATCCACCTTATCCCATGGGTGATGAAAAGCGTTTTGCCCGAATGCTTGTGGTTCCGGTACTGGTAAGCAGTACACCGTTAGTTCTGGTTGAGGGACGTCACAGACAGGTTGATTGTCCATTTGGAGCCAACTATCTGAGTCTTCCTGCTCAGAATGTTTGCCAGAACGTTCTTCTTGCTCGGGATGAAGCGGGCTGTTCAGGCTACCAAATTTTCTTCCGTCCACCTGAGGATTTTCACACCTATCAGGCATAGGTGCTGTGAAAAGCTTTCTCCTTAAGTGGGACACTACTTTAGTGTTGACGCTCATCAGTACTACGTAATGCCATGAAAGGGGGTGATGGAAGTATTTGAGGGTCAGGTAGGCTACCCTAATTTCCAGGAGGTTATGTGGCCCCCGCCTTTGGATTCGGACCAAAGTCCGGATGCCGTCAGGTGCAACAGATGAGCAACCCCCCCTTCTTTAAATGCATCTGTGAAGAACAGAAAAATCCAGGAGAGGAGAGAGAGGATCTGCTCCTCTGAGGATGTTGGTGTCTGACACCCAGCAACTCAGGTCTCTCATCTGTTTGGGTTCGACCGGTACTAGGGTACTCGGTGGGTCTCTGTGCTGAGACCAGAAGGTCATCAGCTGTCACTATAGAGACTGTATGTGGATGCAAGTACTTTGCCTCTCAAGGGAAAGCTCTGCCGGTACTTGATCCCCTGACGGAGAGACCTTGCCTAGTGTAGTCTTGACCAAAGGTGGAACAGTCTGAGGATGGTCGGTCTGTGAAGGGGAGGCTACCTGCCATTCCTCTTCAAAAGGGTAAGCGTTGGCAAGGCGAAGGCTGGTAAGGTGCGCAGGCTTGTGCACCTCTTCTTGTTTGCCCTGCAGGGAGCATGTGCTTGTGAGGTGAGAGCTGGAAAAGCGAGTCCTTCTCAGTTTTTACAGGCAATTGCTACCTGTGTGCACTTGCGAGTTGTGTGTCCATGATCGAGGGGCAAAAACTGGTAGAGCGCGCTCCTTCCAGTTTGCACAACCACAAGGTGAGAGCTGGAACTGCGCACTGGTTTGTGCACCTTTCCCAATCCTCAAGGCAACAGATCTACCCGTGCGTGCCTTTCTCAGCTCGGCCAGGTGTCGCGACATAGAACTCGTCTTTACTCCGGACCATGCTTCTTGTATGAGTGGGTCTTGATGGAGAGACTCTCAAGACAGCACTATGTGTACCAGAAGTGAGGCACCTCTCTTAGTCAGGCAGACAAGCTCGTCTGCTCACCTTACTCAGTGAATTAGTGTGCAACACCGTGCAAAATTTCCTTGTGAAACTGGAATCTGTGTTCACACCTGAGTAGGATGGACCAGGGTATTTTCGTACGACCAGTCTGCCACAGCAGCCTGGTGGGTAGCGTTATGTGCAGGAGGAGACATTCGTTCATAAAAGGTAATTAAGACTGCAGGAGACAGGTTGTACCAGCGCCTTACCTGCGAGTAAGAATTCCCCCCCCCCCCATCATCGAAAGATGGGAAGGGCTCTGGACTACCTGATCAACCAATACCCAGTAGGATGGTCAACAATACCCCAGGATTCTGCTTATTGTTGCCCCCCCTCCAAGGGTTAGCAAGTTCCATTGAGTGGAACAAGCGACCTTTACCCTTAAGCGAACAGTCAATTCTCCTCAGTTCCTAACGAGGGGTTTAGACATTACGTAGTAAGAAATATCTCAAGTTGATGTCCAGACCTGCTATGAAGGGGAGGAGGGAGAATCTTGCTTCAACTGCCACCAATCCAATGGAAGTTGGCCGAGTAAGTATGATACAAATCAGGAAACCAAGGTAGCCAGTATTCCTTAGAAGAAGATGTCATTACAGCGAATCTCCTTAGGGATCGCTTTCGGGCAAGAGACCAGTCAATAACAACTGATAGCACACAACTACTTCCACAGGGTAAGATCAAGACGTATCTTCAATCTATTGTTGGACAGGTAATGTATGCTTAAATCTATCTACGAACCCGCAACACTGAACAGGGAGGCGGACAAACATACGGGCATAGCCCAAATTATTAGTTGTGTCAAGGACTCAGTTGGAGAACGTTGATAAAACATTCGTAACTGAGACCTCCTCCTACCTATGAACGATGAAAACTTATATTTCTTAGTCTCCGATAGGCAAAACTGGAATAATCTTTTAATGTTCCCTTTCAGGAAATAAATTTGCTATGTGAAGTTTGTGGTCTCAGTATTTTTTTAAAACAGAGACCTCTGATCATAAGTTAGGAAGGAACTGCCTGGGATGTAGGGAGACTACATATCCAGTATGTCTGGTTATGGGAAGGGAGAAGAGTACAGTAATGCATAACCTGGTTTCACGTAAGAAATACGTACAGCCATCAACACATGATTTATAAGAGAGTTCTAATTGTAAGAGGGTCTATAGTCCTTGTCAATGGAAAGATTGCTTGCTCGGTTATGTGCATGTCCATCTGTGGTCGCACACGCGTATCCTCTCTGCCTTCAGGTAAACGTTTGACAAAGAGTCGGAGCCTGCTTGCAAAAATAATGTATGTGCGAGGAGTCGCACATTATTGCCCATGGAATTTGATCGTCAACTCGCTATAGTATTTTCAAGATGTAAGCGCATGTGCCCACGAAAACAAAACATACAGCTAGTGGAGCGATCATACCTCTGTTGATTTGACTGCCTGCATTGTGGGCGGGGCTGCTACTATTCATAAATGTAATGAGAAGCTGACAGAGTTTGTCTGGCCGCCTTGTGGGTGGGGCTTGTTAACGTTCGTAAACATAATGTGAAGCTGACAACATTTGTCTGTCTGCCTTGCTATCATTCGTAAACGTTAGCAGAAGCTAATGCTTTTCTCTTGGGACTAAAGGCTTGAAATAATAATCTTATATCGCAAGCTCGTTGTGCTAGTGCTCCAAAGCTCTCCATTTCGTTGGGCAAATAAGCTCAGGAAATAACCCAGGATTATATTTCACGAAACTCTGCGTCTAACAGGAACTCGTTGTGTCCAGGGGCACACTGACGCATGCAGCTCACTCAAGCCATCAGTAGTAAACCGTATTTGTGGCAATATCCCTGAGATTTTGTCTTGGCGAGAGTGCATGCGCCACAGAAGTTAATTTCAGCCTTTTATTGAGTTTTAACGGACGCCTGTAGGTGTGTAAAACTTCTCAAGGCCGAGAGTTGCCAACAAAGAAGTGAAGTCTTGCATGAAGGGTTTGTTGTCCCTGAACCCAAAGAACAGAAACACTAGGCATGTTCGTATAGGCTTGCTAATGTTCATAAATGTAATTAGATGCTGACAAAGTTTATCTGGCCGCTTTGTGGGCGGGACTTGTTAATGTTCGTAAACGTAATGTGAAGCTGACAACTCTCCCTGCAAGTGAGGAGATTGGACAGTGGCTGGTGGAGGAACTCTCCCTTAAAAGGGAAAGTTGCTCAACACCTGATCGAGATTAAATCTCCCTCGGAAGGGAAAGTTGCTCAACACCTGGTGGAGGTTAACTCTCCCTCGGAAGGGAAAGTTGCTCAACACCTGGTGGAGGTTAACTCTCCCTCAGAAGGGAAAGTTACTCAACACTTGGTGGTTAACTCCCCTCAGAAGGGACAGTTGCTCAACACCTGGTGGAGGTTAACCCTCCCTTGGAAGGGAAAGTTGCTCTACACCTAGTGGAGGTTAACTCTCCCTTGAAAGGAAAAGCTGCTCAACACCTGGAGGCAAACCTCCAAGCAGTACTCTTTGCTTCCCATCAACTAGCTAAACTTGAGCTGAAGGTCAACATCGAGTGTTGCCTGTGAAACATCCCCGAAGGTTTACCCGACAGGCCACTCCTGGAGTTCTTGTCAGCCCCGTGTAAGGAAGGTCAGCTCAAAAGGAACTAGCCTAATATTTACATTAGGCCAGTTGCTTTTATTCGTAACCGGTTATAAAAAAGGTTTGGTGGGAGAAAAAGACTATGCCTTTACTCTACTGAGCCGAAATAAAAAGTGATGGTTGGTCACTAGTGCTGGTGTGAGCGGGAGGGTTAACCTACCGAGGTCCCCCCCTTATTATATTAACTGTGGGTAGTTACACCCAGACATTAAAGCTTATCGGCTAGTTTCAGCTTCGCCGAAATAATACTCCACAGTAAAGAGCGGAAGGTTTGTATTTTGGACACGAACAAATAAATTATATAAAATTTGTACAGTAGTTTATTCCTACGCGGGTACAAACTTCCGAGTCATTTATATGGGAATCTTCCTCATCTGGGAGGAAGTCTTAGTGAAGGTAGGAGGTCTGACCTTCTCTCTCAAAATACAATTACTATAATAATAGCAAGAGATCAAAATTAATTATTTTTGAATTGTGCAGCTTGCTTGTAAACAGGCAGGGCCTTACGTTCAATCCTAAAGAAATTTGCTAGGGTGAAGTGATATGAACAAGTGTTGCATAATATCATTATATTCAATAAATCATCCAATACATATCATCACTCAACTTCTAGGCATTCTTACTTGAATTAGGGTGTATTCCAAGAGAAGGTTTCAAGTCCAATCAAGATCAGCATTTGCCTTAGTGCTCATTGAATACCCTTGACTATTTGTTGTCCAGCAACAATAACCCCGATGGAATAGGTGTCTAAAGACGTGTGTGCAATCTCTAAGGTAATGGTTTGTGAAGGAAGTTTGTCTACTCCAAATTCCAGCTTTTACAACTTGTGCTACAGAGTGATTTTTGCGGAACGCTAAGGTTGCGGCAGGCCCATATATATCATGTGCTCTAGGGGGCCCTTGGAAAAGTTTCCCCTGAGGATTTGTAGGCTCTCATGATAGTTTCTCTGAACCAGAGGAAATAGCTTTTTCTGGAAACTTTTTGTTTGGAGCACCTAGTAGTCACAATCAAGTTGGAGATTTTAATCCTAAGATTGCATTCTAAATATTTACACATTGCTCTTACAGGACATAGTAACATGTCATTCGGGTCATCAGTTACCTCTTTGAGAGAAGACCGTGAAAGAGTCAAATCTGAGATCATTATCAACCGGATTTGGGGTTTTGGCAACAAATTCTAGAACAAAGGACAAAGATAGTTTTCTCCACCATCTGGAATGTGACACAAGATGAGATAGACCGCAAAATTCTCTAAGTCTCTTAACTGAAGCCATGGCAAGGAGGATAATGGTTTTTGAGGTAAGATTTCTGTCTAAGGCTTTATGCAGAGATTCGTGCCTGTAAGATCTTAGTCACATCACAGGGAGGGGGGTTTTAGTTCTTGATGGGGGGAAGACTACTGGAAACTCCTAATCAGAGCCGAGGGTTCCCAAGAGTCGGATATCCAGTCCTTTGTCTGAATAATTGGCTTAAGGCTGAGCAGCAGCCTTTTACCACTGAGACTGAAAGGGACTTTTTGTTCCTCAGGAGCACCAAAAAGTCTGCAATTAGGGGAAAAGTGACTTTGAGTGGAGCAATATTCCCCCTATGATACCAATTACAGAAAATCTTCCACTTGGCCTGGTAAACTGCTGCGGAAGACTTTTGGAGATATCCAGAATGTTGCTTTGCATTTGGTATTGAAAAGCCCTTGTTTCGGAGGAGACGCTGGAGTCTTTAGCTGTGAAGGGATAGGCAATGTACTACGTCATCAAATTTTCTTATGTGAGGTTAGCATAGCAGGTTTAGCCACTCAGGAAGTTTGCTTGGTAATTCTATAAGTCCCAGCAGGTCTGAATACCACTCCGCTGCTGGTCACTTTGGAGCCACTAACATTACTCTGACTCTCTTGGATGTTCTGACTCTGTTCAGTGTTTGACGAATCAGATAGAATGGTGGGAAGGCGTAAAAATCTCCACTCAATGCATTTGTAGGGGGGTGAGGGAGATCTAGACATAACAGAATTATCAGGGACAGATGCATCTAAAGGATCTGGCTCAGGGAAACCATTGGGCGTAGACAGGGGATCCGCAATAAGAACTGGTTCAAGCTCATATTGAACATTATTAACACTGGGTATATGTTAATAAAATTACTGCTGTCATCATCCATGACTGAAACCTTAGAGGGCTCCTGACATGAAGGACCTAGAAGGGAGATAATGTTTCCAGCAGAACCAATCTTAAGCTTCTTGTCATTGTTGACAGAAGACGAAAAAGGGGAACAATCCCTCTTAGATCGTTTCTTGCTGCAAGAACGATATCTCTTCCACTGGGAGGACGATCACCCCCCTACAGTACTCTCATGGTGATTCCATAGAACATTTTTTACCTCTATATGAAGGATAAACTAGGTGTAGATCTAATTCCACCCTGGCTCGTAAATGTACCACAGGGGCGACCATCTCGGCCACGACAGGAACGCAATGAATTTGACATAATCATTGTAAGGCACACACTCTTGTAAGCTCACAAATAATAATAGCAAGCCAGTGACAATGAATGTCAAAGACACAAGCATTATAAGGGAACTGAGAGGGTAATGTGGAATCTGATTGCAGAGGAGAAGGAAGGCATGTCGGATCTCCTTCCCAATCAGAAGTGTTTTGATTAAGAGCTTTGATTAAGCCTAGCACAACTTGCATGGCAGCTGCCTAGAAACGTAGCATGAGGTAATTAAACTGATTTCTTTTTGATTGTCTGGTTATAGAAAATGTAACCAAAAGTACAGTAACTCATAAAAATAACCTAGATGTTTGTATCTGTATAGTAATAACTTTGTTTTCAGTTTTCAGACACTTGTCACGTTATCTTATAAATTCGGCATTTACATTAAAATATACGATTTCCACATTTATAAGTTTCCATCAATTTTTTTTTTCCCTCCAGTTTCGGACAAAGCTTTCCCAGATTCCAATAGCGGCTATGCCTTTATTTACAGCTCATTAGTTTAGATTTAGCAGTATATTTTCTTGAGGATCTTTTCTACATACCGAATAAGGGTATAATGTAAAAATGTCAGTCTTATGCTACTTTGTAACAACTACGGAAATTGTTTACTATCGTGCGATGACTGAAATACAAGCAAAACAGCTGCTATCTGATTCAATTGTTCATATCAAAACAGCTGTTTTGTGTTCGGTTGTTATTGTGGCTATATGCATTTACACAATAATCATAGCGTTATTAACGGTAATTTGATCCTTCTCTTTCCTTTTCATTTAACCTATTGAAGTAGAAGATGGGATAAAGAAATGGAGTCAGGAGGTTAGTCTATTGTAATTCGGTTTCTCAACAAAGTAACTCACATCATACACAAGATAAATGATAAATTCACATTTTACGAGAGAGAATTTAGGGGTCAATTTATAAGGAGGAAAGCCAACCTAAATAAGAAATCACCTTAGAATCAATTAACAAAGTAGGGTGGGGTATTTTTGTACACTGATCCCTATGTTTCTAGCCAAATAATTTCCCTCAAGTACAAGCTAGTCTGTCATCACCTAAAAAGACAAATATACAGTACTGACACACCCATGATTATATTATGGGGATGGAGTACTATTGTATCATATTGTTTAATTGTTTGTGAATTTTTGACATGTGAAATTCTTTGTACACTAATGAGTTAGAAGAGAAAAAATAACTTACAATAATATAATAAATTCTTAAACTGACCTGTATTTCCTTAGCTATACAATCCTGAGTCTTTTGAAATAAGGGAATTGTCTTTAGCAGTGCAGGAACAATCTTAGAAGTTGTTAAAGAGGTGGTTAATTGCAGGTGGTGAGTGCAAGAGAGTAGCCTTGTCCATTCTCCTGTCAAAAGCCTCTTCACTTTTGACCTTCAGTTCAGGACTGAGAGGGATAAAGTACTTGAAGTGGGAAGTTGAACTTTAGACTCAGCTTAGTACAGATAGGAAAAATACAAATTAAATTCACAAATTTGTTTCTAGGAGTATACAAAGCTTTCAGCCCTTAAAATAGGGAGACACTAATTGGTGGGTAGGAATTCAACCTATAACTGAGCTGGTCAATTCTTTTTCTCTATGGTCCATACAGGGGTGGTGGTCCATCATAGGGATAAGTAGGCTGATAAGTACTTGATTATATACCAGGTACTGTACTCGGTTGATGACAGAATCTCTTTACCCCCAGGGAGGCAATGCTGTCTGAAATGAAATACCTGGCGCAAAATGATCAATGGGTAGGTATTTATTCCACCATCCTCCTCCATATAAAGGAGAAATGGCGAAGAACTACTTACAGTATATAGATTGGTATCAAAGTCAGATCCACAGTATAACAGCACGAATGCCTAAATCCCAAGTGAAAGCAGGGAAAGAAAAAGCAGAAGAGCCGTCATTCTGCTTTTCCTCAAACTTGAATTGAACACATTACCATATACATGATTCTTCAGATATGGAAGCTAAGGTAGCTACACAACTAGTAGAGCTACCACCATAGGCCTGAACAAGTGTTGAAGGACTTGTGGTTATACTCCCTACAATAGAAGTTTGTTAAGGTTGTTTGGCACTCTCAAAACATATTCATTACCTGTCCAACTGCAAGTTTCTTTGGAGTCTAGTTTGAGCTGATACCTCAATCCCCCTAAGGGGTTGAAGTGTATACTCTTTCATTGTCTTTCTTGGTCTGGCAGTCCTAAGGAAGAGCAGCACAGCTCTGGTTCTACCTGGTCCATGTGCACGGGGCCATGGGGCTGACAGCATGGGATCATGGCCAAGACAAATGCATGGTCTAGTATAGGGCTATGCATCCCCGGCCAGCCTAGCTACAATGGAAGTTGTCATCAACCAAGCCCCTGACACGAGAGGGCCGTGGCCGTGTGGGTACCACCAGAAGCCATCCACCTCCCTAAAGAGGTGGTGATGTTGTTAAGAGCCCTATTCTTGCGTCTACGACTAGCCTTCCTGGACTTCTTCTTCTTAGAAGAGTCAGAATCAGAAGGCAAGAAGGAGTAGGCTACAGAGCTAGAGGAGGAGGAGGCAAATGAGCTGGTAGAAGAGGAAGAGCATATTCACTCCTACTTTTTATCAACTCTTTCCTTGGATTCTGCCAACAGAGAAGTTATCTAAGAGACTATCAGCGATGAAGTCCCCTCAAGGGAAGAACCTCAGGAGTTACTCCAACAGGAATTCCAACACTGGGAATCACTGTCATAGAGAAAGCGGTAGGCCCTCTCATTGGCACTTGTAACACTGACATGTGGGCTGGGGTTACTGGCACAGGGAGTTTAAGAGTAACAGGCCCTGAGGAGTAAGGCACAGGGACATAGTATGAAAGCTAATCACAGGATGGGCACCGGTACAATACACAGAGGTTTAGACTCTGGAGTCTTCTCATGCCCTTCCAGTTTTGGCACTTCACCTTCCACAGGGGTGGAGGCCTTCTTAGCAATTTTCCTGACTTAGGGCACACTGTGGAGATCTTCACTGGGGTCACTAGCATAGAGCTGGGTTTATTTACACTGGGATCACAGCTGAATCATGGTGTCACCACTGGGGACACCAGGGGGCAAGTAGTCTTAGCTACCACCTCCTTGAAAACAAAAATGAGGGCCTACCTGCAAGACATAAGGAAAGCTAGATCATGAGCAGTCTGCAAAAAAAACGTTCTTACATATATTGGAGTGCGGCAATCACCTTACATTCCACCACTCCTAAACAAAACTCTGATACATATCAATTTTCCCTTCCCTTGAAGCAAATTCTGCAGGACTAAGCTTTGGGCATATACCAGGAAGCTTCAGTGCATGGCAAACTCGGTAAGGTGTGCTAAGTGATAAACTGTCTCTCCGGCATTGTCAAGAATGACTGCAAGAGAGTTGGAGCTCTCGCTACTTAAAGAATACATCAGCTTTGTTCCATAATCAACACAAAGCTAATATCAACCAATGAAACCAAAATTATGAGAAAAAGATTAAACAGCCTTGAATAGGATGCAAAAGTACAACCCGTATTCATTGCGGCCAAGACAAAGTGAAGAGTCTTTGGAAGGAGAGTGAGAGGGAATACTTGACTACACTCATCACCTGTTGTTAGCTATCTCATCAACAATTTCAATGGCTGTTAAAGCTCGGCTAAAGACAATTCCCTACCTTAAAGAACAAAAAAGGTTTATAAACATGTAAGAACAAATAAAATTTTCTAGCAAAATTTTCAGTGAGGAACCCACAAGGAAATATGCTCCTGACTTTAATTTACTTTATGAAATGATTTACAAAGTACTAGGAACCAAATCAAGAGAACATTTCCAGAAAGCTAAAAATTCAATCAAATGTTGGTACAGCAAATTATTTCCAGCTAAATGTGAAAATACATACAAATCTTTTACTTATAAATAGGAAAACAATAAGGATTTACAACATTTTATCCTTTATAAAAAAGAAAACAATAATGATTTACAACTTTTTATCCCTAAAAAAGAAGGAAGGTTAATACAAACTTTATCTAGGAATAATTTCAAGCTAATATCAACATCACTAAGGTTTAGTAACATACAACAAATTCTACCAGTGCTGCACATGCAGTAATTAAAATACAATTACTGTACATGACTCTTGAAAATAAACAAAATATAAGCAAATATATTAGACTATTGATAATTACTGGTAGATTATGAACAATTTCTCCTGTTTTGACTTTTGATTAGCATTGTAATACAATACTATTTTGCTGAAAGCCAATTAATTTAAACCTTCATACAAAATGCGTGATATAGGTACTTCATATCATACTGGATTGTGCCCAACTGAAACATCTACAGTAGTTCACATCACAAAACCTTTGAAAAAATGAATTTCAAATGAAAGAAAACTTCATGTGTCAAAGTTATCAACAGTTCCTAATAAGAGTACAAATTAAACAGGCCAGATCAGAGTTATAAAAAAGATAAGTAATATGTCATCACTATTATAATGTACATTTTTTCAATCAATGTTCAATTCATACAAGAGATAGCAAGCATTCATCATGTAACTTGGACAAAATTATGCAAGCTCTTTCTTTTTATTAGTAATATTGGATCTTTTCCTCCCATTAAATCAATATTTTCTGGATAAACATGATTCTCTCACACAAACAGAACTGAGCCTAAATAGAAAATAACAGTTGTCTATACTTCTGTACACATTAATTACTAAAAAAATTAATTAGACACTAAATGTTACCAATATTACTAGTTCAATATACACTAGGATTCTCAGATCCTTAAGGCTTTATGACATACACATATACATTCAAGAAACCAACAAAAACAGTTATTATAAATATCTCTGGTAACTAAAAATCAATGACTTCTAGAAAGACAATGTCCAAAAAATGGCATTGTGTATTTAAAATCTTTTGTATTAGTAATAAACTTTCTTCAGTCTTTTTTGTCATCTTTATAAAAATGAATGATATAACAGGTATTGCCTTTACCTGTTATAGTGGAAAATGACAACAATACAGTTTCTGAGTTTGGATAATATTTAGCTTTCAACCTAACAAAAATGAGCCATAGTATTCAATTTTTAACAAAATTGGTAGAAATGTATAAAAATTAACAAATTATGAAATTAAAGGAATCACATAACATTAATGTATACTGCACTTCATAACATATCCAATTTACATTGTAACATTTTCATTATTTGTAAAATTCTGTATACAATACTAGGATGTGTTAGCAAATCTTACAATGACACTCATTTTGCATTCTGGCATTTTGAGAATTTCAAAATGTCAAATAATTTGAGTTGTTCTTCTTTAACATTCTTTAAAACCATAGAAAGCTGATTTTCAGTTATTGGAAAATCAGAAGCTTTTATTAATTCTTTGGTGATGTATTCTCTAATCTTTTCATCACTTCTCCCCAAACACTCAACGGCTATGCCTTTAACATTCACCTCTGGAAGCGAGGTTTCAAGAAAACTATCCAGTCTCTCTAATGCCTCTTCAATTACCACACTCTGAATGATACTTAAATCAGCTGACTTCACAGACTTCTTTAACTTACTGCTTATCATATGCATAAGTGTCAAGTTGTCATTATCATACAATAAGGAAGCTGGATCCATGCCTGCTGAATTAATATGCAAGGATTTATAATACAAAAGCTCAAGGGGCCTTTTTAAGTTACCTAAATCATCACTAAAACGATTTAATACCTCAAACACCTCAAGGAGATTACAAGATTTCTTACTACTCGACAACACAGTCTCGTTTCCTTTAGGCAGTTTTGAAATAGATTCAGGACCCAGCTTCTGATACTTAGGATATAACTCGCTAGTCTTGTTTTGACTATGGATATTTGTCTTTACAAACAAATTTATGTTTGATTCTGAGTTTCTATTACTTATACTGCTTGAAGGCATACTATGTTTTTTACTTCCTTCGTCATTTTTACTATCACCAGAAATCTTTGAATTACACAAACTTGTTTTCATCCATTCCCCAGCAACAAATTCTGAAACTGATATTTCCGCTTGTTTGTTCTGGAAATTTGCACTCCCATAAACTTCACTGGAACTAATCTGACTGCTGCTTGAATTTTTAACTTTCATAATATATTCCAAAATGGCTAAGTCACTATGGTTCCCGCTTGTTGAATTTTCTTTGGAAATGCTGGATTTTTTGTCATCTAACTTCAATGAATTTACCCTATAATTTTCTTGATCTTTCATTCTTGTTCTGTCATAGGAACAGCTTTCTTGCCCTTCTTTGTTCAGTGAAGAATGATGATATCTTGGTGAAAAGCTCTGCCCTTTCCTTACACGTTCACTTTCTCTGTCTGATGGTGGTGTATAACTCATTTCCTTTCTTTTTCTATCAGAGTGATGCTGTTTCCTCTTCCTCATGATATCCACTTTTCCCTCTGAAGGTGAATAAGTACGTTTCTTCCCTTTCGTGTAGACATCACTCACAGAAAAATCCGACTGACACGAACTATCAGAATATCTTCTTTCCTTGATTCCAGCTCTTCTTCTATCCAAAGTAGATGATGATTTTTCTTGCCTTCTAACTCCTTTCCTGTACTTAGATTTCCTAAATCTTCTATGATCTTTTGAATCAAAACTACCACTGCTATCCGAATATCCATCAACACTACTTTCAGAAGACCTACGAGACACAAAACTATCAGAATAACGTGACCGCTTATGATCACTGTTTAATGCGGCAATGCAGTCTTCTCGCTTAGTGGCCCAGCTGTCTTCTGATAACTGTACCATGCGATTCTCCCAGTAATCCTCCCAATCCTTAAGTATAATATCCATTTTTGGTTTATGTCCTCCATCAAGAATGTTTTTCACTTTAGACCTTATGAAATTTGTCTGTTCTTCTACATAGTTAGGTTGTGTTTTAAGCAGTTTTTTATAAGCTTCCCACTCCCTCTCGTGGTTGTCACGGAGAAAGCTTAAAGCTTTTAATTTTCGTTCATCTAAATCTAGATAGTTTTTATCATGCTTACTTAAAGAAAGAATAGATGATAGATTTTTACTTACTTGAGGTGACTGCGAACACGAAGGTCTCTCATGCCAAGATGATACTGAAGAATTATTTCGATGGATGTCTGGTTGTGATGATCTGGAAAAATAAAAGGAATTTATTACCACTAATACTATTGTAACACTACAAAAATGGAATAAGAATAATAAAATTTGTTATTTCTATACTCACCTGTACCAAAACCTTCCTTCTGTGGATGTATGAAGTTCTAGGGCACAACTCTCAAATGGGAGTTGGCACATGTACTGTTGGTCAGGACGTAGATCTATTTTTTCGTCCCTTACTTGTCCTAGGGATGTTCCCATGACACCTCAAACTCCTTCTCCTAATGCTCTTAAAGGTTAAAAGGCTGCTCATGAATGGCATGGGCAAGGGACCATGATATCGCCCTATCAAGCAGGACAATACCCTAAAGACTGACCATATATGCATATGATCAGCACCCAAGCCCCCTCCATCCAAGCTGGACCAAGGAGAGCCAGGCAAGGGCTGCTGATAACTCAGCAGACAGACCTATAGGCTTTCCCAAATCCCCCATCATTAGCTCACTAAGATGGTGAGGTTGTAGCGATCAAAGAAACTAACACGTTTGAGTGGGACTCGAACCCTAGTCTGGCGTTTGCCAGTCAGGGACGTAACCGTATCGGCCACCACAGCCCTTGTACCTCGCATTCATTCTCCTGGCTTCAACGAGCGATGAACTGATGAATTTCTATCTCATGACCATGTGTGAAGAAGTCTGTTTGCATTCCTTGTTCTCCGGCTTCACCTAAAGAATTCTGCAGTCTCGCAAGAAGGAACAATCTCCCAATGACTTCTGTACAAGCACATGCACGATCGTCAGGATGTCGGTAGTCTTATGAAATGCACAATTGTTGTCTTAGACACAATCTTACAACCACCTCCAGGAACACGATCGCTTTTATGATCCCCTGTGGTACTAGCGCCTACAAGGAAATGATCATATCACTGTGCATTGGCAAATGCATGACCAACATGCCATTTATCACTACAAGCAATGATCACTCCAGCAGGCCTAGCCAGTCTGTGTGTACAATCTGTTGTCAATCTTAATGGCACATTGAAGTTTACGGGAGTCTGATCCCTGTTTCTAGTGCATAATAATTTCATAGTCTTCAGCTTTGTGGTGCTTGATTTCAAAGCTTATGAAAATGGCAAATTTTAAGTGATATGACCAATTTAGAAGTAATTTGTATTTTTCCTAACAATACAAAACTGGAGCTATTTATAGGGATATTACTTTCGGTGAAGCTGAAAGACGAACCATAAGACTTTTAGTGGGGGTTAACCACCCAAACCGCTTTAGTGGTTTGAAGACTGTGGCCAGACGTAGCACCCAGATTGCCTAGTGTTCGAATGCCAACTACACCCCAGCTTTTCACTTCAAATTAAAATACAGTGGAATGCCCAGAGATCTGGGCAAAAACTAAACAATCAAGAATGAACTGGGTACTGGGCACCACCCTTTAATTTTATACTGTACTGGGCAAGGGGACCCAGCTAGAATCTCAGTTTCATATTATTCTAGAATACACAGTTTTTCAGAACAATGACAAGGCTCTATGATTTAGGTAAGATTTCTTTCAAATTTAAGTGAGCCTAGAGAGCCTTAGAAACATTAGGAGAGAAAATCAACCGGCCCCCTCAAAAATAAGCTTTAGACTGGAACAGGAACACCCTTTGGTAGGAAGTGCATTGAAAGAGGCTTATTAAAACAGATTTAATAAAAAAAATGAAACAAATAACTAGGTTGACAATAACAAATTAGAAAATTTTTTATTACTAAATGTATATTGTAAAAGAAACTAGTATCCCTTTAAATCCACCCTCACAATAACTATATTGTCACATACACCTTGTTTGGAACCTCTGTTTGAGGTCATGTGAATGACCTCAGTCCACTGGCTCGCCTGGGAGTGTATGCTGTCTCAGCTTCCACTGGCGACAGGATTCTGTACCCATGTCAATCTGCAGACAAAGAGTTTTTTCTGTCTCCTCCTTGTTTTCGCAGATTCCTTGGGAGAGCAACGGCCCAGGAGACGAAGGCCTTCCGGATGTATCCGGTTGGAAGTTAACAAAGAACTCCTCTCGATGTCCATATATGGTCTCTTCCCATAGACGCTGTGTGTTACGCCCAGCGACGCGCCCTGCCAGCCACTCAGTCGGGTCCGAGTCGCCGTGAGTCATAGTCATACAGGTCTCGTAATTACGGTGCTATTTAAGACCAATATTCTAAGAACTTATACTTAATGTTTTAGAGTAGAAAAGAGAAGAGAGAGGAACTTTAAAGTAAATCATGTACAGTAGTTGTACCTTCGTTCCCTGACCGTTTGTTTGCCCAATTACATTAATCCATACTGTTTAGAAGAGCACTTATTTCTATGAATAAGATTGATAATTTTTCAGACTTTTCAAGTAACTTAAATGTGCTCATGAAGATTTACTCTTTAGTGAAATACACTTTGTTGAATTGTAGATTCGTCTCTGCCTAACCCCACTTTTTGAACTCTGATTTATTTTTATTTTTATTTAAATTGTTGAGGACTTTGACAATATTAAAAATTGATTTGACAAAGAAAAAAAAATGTTTACCTGTTTGGACACTCCCATCGCAAAAACAAATCACCAGACACAGGTTACCCAGTAAACCACACATTTAGTGAAAAAAAATGACTAACAAATATTCAGTAAAGTTAACTATATTTCTAAAGTTAATCTCAGTACGTATGTATGTCCTGTGTAAAATTGTCCTCCTCCTCCTCCTACAAACTTACAGGAAGAATAAACAGATTCTTCAAAATCATCCTTTCATCACAGCCAGACCAATTCACAATAGTATTCAGTCCCGTCAAATTTACTCACACTTGGGATTTTTTTCCATACGAAAATTCAATTCCCTGCACGATACTTTACGTGACTTTCAGAGTCAATTGTACTTATATCTTTTTGCTTTTTACGTATATTGAACAACACATACATTCTACAGATGCCAAGTCACTCTAAGGTTTGCACATTACCAACTACACTCATATAGGCAAAGTATAATTCTATAGATTTTTTCACTTGTGTTTTATAAAGTGCAGCTTGGATTGTTTCAGTCTATGATAAAAGAATAGTATCAGCAGGTAAAATCTTTCAATCAGAAAAAAATATCACCCTATACTATGAGGCTATTTTCTAGCACTGTCAAGTGAGGATTTCCTGTCGGGATCATTAACTCCACTATGCCCTTTCTTGATCTGACACCGTTGTTAACCCAAATCAATGGCACCACATCAGACATGTAGGTGTAGGTACATTGTAAAAGAAAGTTTTGGGAAAATACAAAATCTTTTAAACTGTTTTATTAATTGTATTATTTTACTACTGTTTGCTGTAGATTGTTTTAGGAATTTAGTTAGCTCATGTCCATTATCATGCAAAATTCCTTTATTCTTATTCTTAACAGGTGGCTGGCAACAGGTCATTACTCCCAATAGGGCTTCGTAAGATCAAGTAGATTTATAACAAAACCAGAAAACAGATTTTGAACAGTGAAAAATCTATTTTTGGGCTTGGGCCATGTCGTCCTGATGGAAGGTTCCTTTAGTTAGCTTTCTAAGGGATATTTGCTGCAGTGATATTCCCAGAGAATTAAACCGAAGGTCTCCAGGATTCTAACTCCTGGCGCGAGTATCCAGTAAAGGATAACGCATAATATCAGGGGACGTATACTAGATACGACACATAGCAATCTTCACCCCAAATAGATTTAACTCTTTGATGTAAGAGGGAAGAGTGGAAAAAGAAGGGGGTGCCGTTTTAGGTACCCGGTAGACCTCCATCTCTACTACTACCGCGACGCCCTTCCTTTTCTTGTCGTTAAGCAGAAATGGCCGCAGATAAAGTAATTTTGGGAGGGGTCAGCAAAAGTGTGGGTCCATCAGGACGACATGGCATTTCCACTAAGTCTGTAGCTGGTTTAGTGCTTCCTACCCCCAGCAGGGAAAATGTTGATACCGACAAATAAGGAGTCAAGGTTTGTATCTCCATAGGAACAAAAAGGGAAAACTTTGGGACTTGCCTTTGTTACTTACCATGAGAATGTAAGATTCGTTCCTTGAGAAATCTTTGTCTTAATTTCAAGTTATAAGCCCTTTATGGGGATTAAATAAAACTAGCCCTTTATGGGGATTAAATAAAACTCTAGCATACTTTATTAGTCTGTAACTGAGGCAGAAGTAATAAGACGCAAATACGCTTTAGTATTTTTATTTTGCAACTAATTTATCAAATGTAGTTACAATAGAGTATGAATCTGATCCAGCATTACAACACATCAAGGTCCATATTTTCTCGTGCAGAAAAAATATATATAATTTCATTATCGGAATAATGCCACTCAATAGAGATGTGAAACCAAATCCATCTGACATGTTCAGATGTTTGGAAATGCATAAACACTGTGACTCAAACGTTCACTCGGTAGGTATACTCATGCACCCAATGCACTGTAAAGTCCCAAAACAGTCCACTGTTCATCGCTGCACTAGATGACAGGTTTTATGGCAACACCCGCTGCCACCACATAATGTTTTATTTCATGTACAGTACTTGCTTCGCGTAATGTTTATATAAGACCCTGGATGATCTCCACCCCGCGTATGAGCAGAGTCTTTCAAAGTCCATATGTTGAAAGAAGTTCAACGAAAAAGCAACTTTTCTCGGATTGTGACCTGCGGGTGTACTGTCAGGATCCGCTCTGCGAATAAAGTAGGTGAGCTTCGCTCTCAGTTGTCTTAAAGATAAGTTTGATCCTGAGGTTTCGCCTCCGAAGAGCTGTCCTCCCTTGAAGTCTGAAGTTCTTCGAAGATAGACCTTAAGACACTACTGGGCACAGAGAGGCATCTTCCTTAAGTGGGCAGATTCTCCAAGGACCCCACCTCTTAGTTGGGTAGCTCATTCTTGGCAAGAAAGGCAGAATCAGGAAAAAGATTCAGTTCTCCTGAGTCTAGGAACTGAATATAGCCTTCGTTTCTGGATAAGGCCACTATTTCACTAACTCTAGCCGCTGAGGCTATAGCGAACAGTAAAATGACTTTCTGTGTTAAATCCTTTAGAGTAAAATCCTCATTGTTTAGGTTCGAAACAGTGCAAGACTATGTCCAAAGACCATGTGATGGGCTTTGGTGGGGTTGCTGGCTTGAGTCTAGCGCATGCTTTTGGGATCTTATTAAAGATTTCACTAGAGAGGTCCACCTCAAAAGCGTACAGAAGTGGTCTAGCCAGGGCCGACTTACAGGAGGTAATTGTAGTAGAGGCCAGGCCTTGTTCGTGTAGGTATATGAAGAATGCGAGACAGAAATCTATCGATATCTCTGTCGGTTTCCTTGTTTTCACAAAGGAATCCCATTTCTTTCATGACGATTCATATTGTCTACTAGTCGAACTTGACTTGTTCTCTTCGATGAAGTCAACTTTATCCTTCCAGATTCACAAACTTTATGTTCGCAGCTAGGGCAAGAAAATCATAAGACGTAGGTTGTTGGTTCTCGAGGATGAAACATAGACAGTCGACTTCTGGACCAGCTCTAGAACTACAGGGAACCAATTGCTTTTGGGCCACCTGGGGGCCACTACTGCTGCTGTCCCTCTGAAGGATCTTTGCTTGTCGAGGACTTTTAGCAAGAGATTGGTTGGTGGAAACAGGTAAATGCGATTCCACCTGTTCCAGTCGAGGGACATGGCGTCTGTCACCTCTGCTTGAGGGTCCATATAAGGGGCTATGTAACGAGGTAGTTTCCTGCTGTCGCTCGTTGCGAAGAGGTCAATCTGCAGTTCCAGGACTTTTTCCAAGAAGGAGAATGAGTCTGGATCTAGGGACTATTCTGTCTCTATGGACTTTCGCCTGGATAGAGCGACCGCTGTCACATTGCGGAACCCTTGTAGGTGAACTGCTGAAAGGTGTCATCCCTTCCTCCTTGCCAGGTAGAAGATGGCTAATATCACATGCTTGATGTGGGATGATCTTGAGACTTGTCAATTTAGACACTTTGCTATCACCTCGTTGTCCAGGACCAATCTGATGTGGATTGCTCTGCAAGGGGATAGTTTTTTCAACTTCAGGAATACTGCCATAGCTTCCAAAATGTTGATATGAAAGGTTTTGAAATGGTGCAACCAATTCCCTTGCACTTTTTTGTCGTGAGAATGGCCTCCCCATCCTTCCAAGGAGGCATCCGTGTGTATCACCACTAATGTTTGTGGTGGTTGCAGGGGAATTATCCGTGCTAGGCTCTTGGCTGTTGACCACGGCCTTAACTGCGTGCGCAACAAGGTCGGGGTCAACCTTAGTTGATCTCTTTGACCGTTTGATGCGTATTTCCTCCAGACTCCTGACACATCTTTCAGACGTGCTTTTAGCACCGGGTCTGTCACTGCTGCAAACTGGAGAGAGCCCAATACTCTTTCCTGTTGGCGTCTTGAAATCCTCTTGTGACGGATTAGTCTCCTGACGGATCCCGCTATTTCTCTCCTCTTCTTGGATGGAATGGAGAGGTGGTGTGACTCTAAGTTCCATTGGATTCCTAGCCACTGGAACTGTTGAGCTGGAGAAAGGCAAGACTTCTTGCGGTTGATCTTGAAGCCCAAGTGTTCCAGGAATTGGATCACCTTGTTGGCTGCTTGCAGACAAGTAGTCTTAGATGCTGCCCATACCAGCCAATCATCTAGATATGCTACCACTTGAACTCCTTCGGAGCGTAGCTGTTGGACGATCGTGTCTGCTAGCTTCGTGAATATCCTTAAGGCTGTGTTCAGTCCGAAGGGCATTGTTCAGAAGACAAACTTCTTTTTCTGTAGTTTGAATCCTAGGTAGGAGGAGAAAGGGCGACTCATTGGAAGATGCCAGTAAGCATCTGCTAGGTCTATCGAGACTGTGTACGCCTCTTTTGGCAGAAGGGTCCTTATGCGTTGCAAAGTAAGCATCCGGAACTTGTTCTCGATGAACTAGTTGAGTGGAGACAAGTCTAGAATGACTCTAAGTTTGTCTGAGTCTTTCTTGGGAACACAAAACAGCCTTCCCTGGAACTTGATGGACTTCGCTTTCCTTATTACCTTCTTGTTCAAGAGTTCTGAGGTATATTCTTCTAACAAGGGGGTGGAGTGTTGGAAGAATTCTGGAAAACGGGGTGGAGTTCTGCTCCATTTCCACCCAAGTCCATTCGTGATTAGGCTGTGGGCTACGGGATCGAAGGTCCAGCGATCCCGAAAGTGATGCAGTCTGCCCCCTACCTGGAACCCCTCATTGCTTGGGGGGGTCCAGCAGATCTGTTTCCGCAACCACGTCCTCCTCGGCCCCGAGAGGAGTTACCTCCGGGAGAACTTCTCTTAGGGCCTTTTCCTTTCTGACTAGGGTGAAAGGAAGTCGACTGCCTCTCAAAGTTAGGGTTAAACACTGGCGACTGGACTACCAGTTGTTGAGGGACCATCTGGAAGATGGTCTGAGGTATCGTGGTCATAGTCACGGCAGGAAGTTGTGCAGGTCTGCATGGTCTCCTTGCCTTTTTATTCTTAGGCTGGGGACCTCCGTCCGAGGAAGATTTCCTCTTTGAGTTCATGCCCCACTTTTGGAGAAGGTTCCCATTCTCCGTGCTGCTCTGGCAATGATCTCTCAAACCAGTTCCTGTGGGAAAAGGTCTTTACCCTAGATACTCGAGGTAATCAGCTTCCTTGGTTTGTGTCTGATGGTTGCTGAGGCCAAAACGAACTCTCTGCAGGCTCTCCTTGCTCTGAAGAAAGCATATAAGTTTGTCACAAGAGTACCCATGTGAGACTTAGCCAGGAAGATGAACATTTCTGGGGCATTATGTAGACCTGCACAAATTTCCAGGCAGTTCTGATGAGAAAGGGAGGCCGCTAGTCTCTCCTTTGACTCCTATTCCCTCCTCAGAGGATGATCTGGCAACTTCGGAAGGTTCTCATTGAACTGTTGGCCTGCTAGTTGGTACCACCGGGGTTCTCGCCGCATACGATCAGTAAAGTCACATAATAGGAAGAGGAATAATATTCATGTATGCAAAATCACCACTTGTATAATTTGCCTAAATATGATATTTTCATATTAAAATAAATTTTTGAACATACTTACCCGGTGGATATACAGTATACAGTACATAGCTAACGTCTCTGACGTCCGGCAGAAATTCAAAACTCGCGGGCGATCGTAGGTTGGGTTGCTGGGTGTACACTAGTGCCACCACTCGCCAAGATACTGCAACTATTCCTCAATTCCTCAGGTCTTCTCTGCCCGTAAGGTCTCTAAAGGGGCGGAAGGGAGGGAGTTAAATTATATATATCCACCGGGTAAGTATGTTCAAAAAATTTATTTTAATATGAAAATATCATTTTTAAACATTTAACTTAGCCAGTGGATATATATATATATATATATATATATATATATATATATATATATATATATATATAGCTGATTGACACCCTTGGTGGAGGGTAAGAGACCAGCAGTAAACATCATAGGAATATAACTCAAGAGTTTTGATATAAAAACAAACTTAAGGGTTAGTACCTGATAAGGAAGCTGAATTTGATGATACTCTGCCTCATTAGTCCGCTATCCTTTTGAAGCCCAGCGATTCACTCAGGGGGCTAAAAGACCTCTAGGAGCTGTCATATCTGGGGTGACCACCCCTATGACAGGACCTCAACCAATACCCTTGATCTGGGCGCTCTCAAGAAACAAGTTTGACCACCCGCTAAAATCAAAAGATTGCGGAAGACTGTCCCAGTCTCCACATACAACCCAAAAGACAATAGTTTCAAGAGAAGAAAAAAGGTATTAGGATTAATGGAATGTAGTGGTAGAACCTTCACCCACAACTGCACTCGCTGCTACAAATAGTCCCAAAGTGTAGCAGTCCTCGTAAAGAGTCTGGACATTCTTTAAATAATGTGAAGCGAACACAGATTTACTTCTCCAATAGGTTGCGTCCATACTGCTTCGTAGGGATCGATTTTGCTTGAAAGCCACTGACGTTGCCACTGCTCTGACTTCATGAGTCTTAACTTTCAATAATCGAAGGTCAGTCTCACCGCAGTGAGTGTGAGCCTCTCTGATTAAAATTCTGACAAAATATGATAAGGCGTTCTTTGACATCGGTGAGGAGGGTTCTTGACCGAACACCATAGAGCCTCTGATTCTCCTCGTAAATTTTTGGTTCTGTCAAGATAAAATTTAAGTGCTCTTACAGGACACAAGACTCTTTCTATTTCATTACCAACCACATCCGACAGGTTGGGAATCTCAAAAGATTTTGGCCATGGATGAGGTCACTCATTCTTGGCCAGGAAACCAAGCTGCAAGGAGCATACTGCCTTATTAGAACAGAAGCCAATATTCTTGCTGAAGGCATGCACCTCACTAACTCTCTTTGCAGTAGCAAGACTCACTAGAAAAAGTGTTTTCAGAGTAAGGTCTTTGAGAGAGGCTGAGTGCAGAGGTTCAAACTTCTCAGACATGAGATATTTAAGTACAACATCCAAGTTCCAAGCTGGAGTCATTATCCGATGCTCCTTGGAAGTCTCGAAAGACTTGAGAAGGTCTTGAAGGTCTTTATTGTTCGATAGATCCATGTTCCTGTGTCTGAACACTGCAGCTAACATGCTCCTGTAACCTTTAATAGTAGAGGCAGAAAAGTTACGGTTGTTCCTAAGGTGTAGCAGGAAGTCAGCAATTTGCGCTATAGAGGTATCGGATGAGGAAACAGAGGTGACCTTGCACCAATCTTGAAATACCTCCCATTTGGATTGGTAGATCCTGATGGTAGAGGATCTCCTTGCCCTGGCAATAGCTCTAGCTGCCTCCTTCGAAAACCCTCAAGCTCTAGAGAGTCTCTCGATAGTCTGAAGGCAGTTAGACGAAGCGCGTGGAGGCTTTGATGGAATCTTTTCATGTGAGGTTGCTGAAGAAGGTCCAAACGCATTGGCAGACTCCTTGGGATGTCCACCAGCCATTGATGTACCTTGGTGAACCATTCCCTTGAGGGCCAGAGGGGAGCAACCAACGTCAATCTGGTCCCTTCGTGAGAGGCGAACTTCTGCAGAACTTTGTGAAGGATTTTGAAGGGATGAAACGCATAAATTTCTAGGTGAGACCAGTCCAGTAAGAACACATCTATGTGGACTGCCTCTGGATTTGGAACTGGAGAGCAGTAAGTTGGAAGTCTCTTCGTTATCGAGGTCGCGAACAGGTCTATGACAGGACGACCCCATATCCGCCATAGTTTCTCGCACACTTCCTGATGAAGCGTCTATTCCGTGGAGATGACTTGTCCTCTTCTGCTGAGGCAGTCTGCCATCACATTCCTTTCTCCCTGAATGAATCTTGTAAGAAGGGAGATGTTTCTTTCCTTTGACCAAACTAGGAGATCCCTTGCGGTTAAGTAAAGAGACTGCGAGTGGGTCACGCCTTGTTTGGAGATGTAGGCTAACGCTGTGGTGTTGTCCGCGTTTACCTGCACCACCTTGTTCCGAATTAGTCCTTCGAAACTCTGCAAGGCCAAATGAACTGCAAGAAGCTCCTTTTGGTTGATGTGAAGCTTTACCTGGTCTTTGGACCAAAGGCCTGAGCACTCTAGTTTCCCTAGGGTTGCTCCCCAACCCAAGTCCGAAGCATTTGAGCACAACACATGGTCTGAGCTCTTGTGGGCAAGAGAGAGGCCTTCCTGAAGTCTGAGCTTGACCGTGTCCGTGAGTGGAATGGAAACTGCTTCTAAGCCCTTCTCCTTGTCCCAATGCTGGCTGAGGTGAAACTGGAGAGGGCGTAGATTGAGTCTTCCCAGGGAGACAAATTGCTCCAGCGACGAGAGAGTTCCCAACAGGCTCATCCATAATCTTACAGAACAACTGCTCTTCTTCAGATAAAGATGAATCTTTAAGAGAGCTTGCTCTAGTCTTGTGGGCAATGGAAAAGCCCGAAAAACTAGACTCCGTATCTCCATCCCCAAATAGAGAATAGTTTGAGACGGAGTCAGTTGGGACTTCTCCTTGTTTATTAGGAGACCCAACTCCTTGGCTAGGTCCAACGGTCCATTTAAGATCCTTCAGACAGCGGTTTAATGATGACGCCCTGATCAACCAGTCGTCTAAGTAAAGGGAGGCTCTGACACCTGTCGAATGTAGGAAGCTCTCGCTACATTACGCATGAGCTTTGTAAATATTAGAGAAGCAGTGCTGAGGCCGAAGCACAGAGCTCGAAACTGGTACACTTCTTTCCCATACACGAACCTTAGATAACGTTGGAAGGTCGGATGGATCGGGATATGGAAGTATGCGTCCTGGAGATCAAGAGAGACCATCCAGTCGCCTTCCCTTACTGCTCCTAGAACAGACTTGGAAGTTTCCATCGTGAACTTTGTTTTCAAGATGAACACATTGAGTGCACTCACATCCAGCACTGGTCTCCAGCCTCCTGTGTTCTTTGGAACTAGGAAGAGGCGGTTGTAAAAGCCTGGAGATTGATGGTTCAAGAATTTCACCACCGCTCCCTTCTCTAACAAAAGGGACACCTGAAGGTGTAAGGCCTGTCTTCTTGCTTCCTCTCGGTATCTGGGAGAGAGATTTATAGGATTTTGAACAAGAGGTTTCTTTACAAAAGGAATTTTGTACCCCTCCTTCAACAAGAGGACAGACCATTGGTCCGCACCTCTTCTCTCCCACGCCTGCCAAAAGTTCTTCAATCTGGCCTCTACTGCTGTCTGAAGCTGTGGGCAGTCAGACTCTGCCACGGCTGGATCTGGCTCCCCTTCTCTTACCTCTTCTTCCATCAGAACGAGAGTTGCCTCTGTTGGAGGCTCTGCCACGAAAGGGAGGAATAAATCTAGAAGCAGGGGTATCTAACTTTGGTTTGTTGCTAGAGAAAGACAACAGCAAAACTTTGCGAGCTGTTTTAGAAACTAAATCAAGGGTATCCTTTAAGGTAAGAGATGACGCTATATCCTTCACAAGATCTTGGGGAAACAGTAAACGCAATAGAGGTGCAGAAAGAAGTTCCGACTTCTGACAAGGAGTAACTCCCGTGGCTAAGAACGAGCACAACGACTCCCTCTTCTTAAGTACACCTGCAGTAAAAATGGCAGCAAGTTTGTTGGATCCATCCCTTACTGCTTTGTCCATGCAAGACATAATCTGGACAACAGAATCATTATTAAAAGGTGACACCTTCTTGCTCAAGGCTCCCAACGACCAATCCAAAAAGATGAAGACTTCAAATGCACGGAAGACTCCCTTGAGTAGATAGTCTAGCTCCGAGGTAGTCCACAACACCTTTGAGCGTCCCATGGCTAGACGACGAGGAGAGTCTACCAGGCTTGAGAAGTCCCCCTGGGCAGAGGCAGGTACTCCCAAGCCGAGAACTTCGCCTGTGTCATACCAGACGCTCGAACGAGAAGCAAGTTTAGATGGAGGGAAGGCAAAGGAAGACTTTCCAAGACTTCTTTTGGTCTCCAACCAATCTCCTAGCAGACACAAAGCCCTCTTAGAAGAACGAGAGAGCACCAACTTCGTACAAGCGGGTGCTGTAGCAGCCAACCCTAAAGTGAATTCTGAGGGAGGCGAGCGTGGGGCAGCAGGAACAAAATGCGACGGAAAAACTTCTTTAAAAACAGTCATTATTTTCTTAAAATCTAGAAATTGTTGGGCAACTCTAAGTTCTTCTTCTTCAGACAAGATCCCCAACGGTACATTAGTGGAAAGAGGGTCATCAGCTTCCTCCTCAGAGTAAACTTCATCCGACAGAACGATATTCTTGCGAGATGGTGAATCCAAAGGAAGTCGAGAAGGCAAAGCTTGACAGCCTACATCGACCTGCCGATGAATAACAGGCAAAGCATGAGGGTCAACGTCACGTCGTGACTGAAGTGACTGACGCTCGACGTCACGTCGGGACTGCATTGACTGACGCTTGATGTCATGTCGAAGCTGGCGATCGGCGTCACGTTTGACAGCATGGCTCACACTAGGGGTCACGTCAGCGTGACGTGAAGCTTCATGCTTAGAGGTCTGATGAAAAGCGTCACGCTTAACAGAACCGGAGCTGGACCGTAGGACTGCATTAAGGTGGACAGCTTCGACTGCATGTCCTGCAACACACTAAAATTAGGATCCCGAACACACAAGGATCAGAACGTGACGTCGGCAACGTCCGTTCAGAAACGTCAGCGCTAACGGGAGCAGCAGCACTCACGTCACGTCTGGAACGACCAGACAAAACAACGGCACCGTGACTCTGCGCAGGAGCCTCCAGAGCCATAAAATTTGACGTTATAAAGGAACGTTTGGCAGGCGAACCTTCCTCCGATGAAGGTATACGTTCTGGACTGCTCCAGTGACTGCAGCCAGGACGTTGACTTTGTTCTGAAGGAACCAATTTCCTCTTAAGAGGTCGTGAAACCTGACGCCAGGATTTCCTACTAACATGAACGTCATCGGAGGACAAGGAGAACTTAGTCTCGTCTCTCCCATATAAGGACGATCGTGAGGAGCAACGTCAACCGCAACTCATGAGGGAACGTCTGTTCGTGGTTTAACACCTATCGTTCCCTTTCGTCTTTTGACATTCCTTCTCCCAGGGGTTGGGGAGCTTGAAAGAGGTCTCGGACTGGGCGAACAGCAAGTACGAACAGACGAACCCTCCGCAGCACTGAACACATTTTTGGCACTTTTCGCACTAACACTTGCACTTTTTAATAACTTTACATCGGACATTAGTTGGTTCCTATCCGTAGCCAGCGATTCAACCTTGGCACTAAGAGCATGAATAGCCTTCATCATGTCCTTCAGTGAAGGCTCGTTAGTGCTAGTAAGGGGTTCAGAAACTACCACTACAGGGGGAGGACAAGGTTCAGGGACATGGGGAGAGGAAAATTCTCGAGAATGAGAAGAGCTTCTTCTGACCCTATCTCTCTCTGATTTATGAGTATATTTTTCATACTCCAACCACTCGGTATCTGACAAAATTACACATTCATCACATCGATCCCCAATTGACAAATCTTACCTCTACAATTATTACAAATAGAGTGGGGGTCGATGGAAGCCTTTGGAAGGCGCCTGTTACAGCCTTTAGCACATTTCCTATCCACAGGGGAAGGGTCAGCCATTTTGGAATATCCAGAGAGAGATCAAATACAAAGCAAGGGTCAATTACAATCAAATCAAAAAAGATTTCAAGAACAGTCGAAAGAAAAACCAACTAAGCGAAAGCCATAAACCAAAACAAGTACTTCACCAAAGCTGTAGAAACTTGAGGTCAGCGCGAGCTAGAAAATCAATGTTTACGCCACAGCGGCAGAGAAGAACTGAAGAATTGAGGAATTGTTGCAGTATCCTGGCGAGTGGTGGCGCTAGTGTACACCCAGCAACCCAACCTAAGATCGCCCGCGAGTTTTGAATTTCTGCCGGACGTCAGAGACGTTAGCTATATATATATCCACCGGCTAAGTTAAATGTTTAAAAAGCTAACATTATAACTTAATACCGGAAATTGTCGCCCTAATGACTACATAAAATGCAATTGTAACGGGCGACTGCAGTCATAAAATGGCTGCCTCTGGTTCTTGGCAACACTCACCCAAACACACTTAAATTATTGAAATTTAACTGTGAAAAGGGAGACTAAAATTATACACAGGAAAGAATTAATACTCAACTTTCCAGAAGATGATGATGCTGGAGATTGCATGATGAATAATCCAATAACTTGTAACAAAACACCGGGTTAATGTGGGAGCACAACTAGCTTAGAAAACTACAAGAAAAGGAATGGCATCGTGGTAGTAGAAGGGATGGAGGTTCACCGGGACCTAGAACGGCTCCCCCTTCTTTTGCCACTCTTCCCCCTTACATCAAAGAGTTAAATCTATTCAGGGTGAAGATTGCTATGTGTCGTATCTAGTATACGTCCCCTGATATTATGCGATATCCTTTACTGGATACTCGCGCCAGGAGTTGGAATCCTGGAGACCTTTGGTTTAATTCTCTGGGAGTATCACTGTAGCAAATATCCCTTAGAAAGCTACCTAAAGGAACCTTCCATTAGGACGACATGGCCCAAGCCCAAAAAAACTGTAATATCAGGAAGAGCTGTCACCTTGATATTGAGATATTTGTTTTCTGTGGAGATTTAATGTTAATTAGTAGATGTACCCACACCTACATGGCTGATGTGGTGCCATTGGCTTGGCTTAACAACAGTGTCAGATCAGGAAAGGGCATGTGGAATACTGGACTGCAAATAGGATTCAAAGGTGAAGGGAAAGGTGTTTGTTGATCCTATATACGGTATAAACCACACATAAAACTTGAAGGGACGAGATGTAGAGATATCAGGCTTGTGATCAGATGTTTTAGAGTTTTTACTGTGAGGGATTCTTGGGATGTTGGTGTAGTGGATGCTTGGGTGAGAGAAAAAACAATACATTGGTGTCTCCATTGAGCTTGCTCGAGGTATTCTTATGCTTCCTGCTTGGAACTTTGTCATGATTATGACTGCCAAGGTTGGCTGCTCGATGACTTTTGTGTCTGGATATTTATAGTAGCGGTGGTATTGCTTGGTGAGATCATTGGACCACCCAGGCAACACCAAATTACACACTGTTGCGTTCATTAAGGTACTATAATAGCCTATGTAAACTTCTGTAGCATGGCTTTTAGGAAGTTACTATATTGTATGTGATCTTTAGCCAACCCTTTTGAGTGTAACACTGAGGATAATAAAGGGATTTTGACGAAGGAAAAATCTATTTCTGGGCGAGAGACCTGTGCCGCCCAGTGAAATGCTCCTTTAGCATCATTTCTAAGGTATATAACTGCTATATATTACCAGAGAAAAAAGTTTCATAGGAATGCCAGGGATGAACCCAGCTCGCTCACCTAAATTAGGTGTGGGTATATACACTAGAAACTGGGGCGTGAAAACCCCTATCAGAGGTCTCGTGCCATTTAGATATCTCCTCTTCAAATATCCCCGTTACTACGAGGTGCTGTTCTACATCCACTACTGATTGCTACTACCACTATCTCCACCCACGCCAACTACTTCACTCCTTTCATAGCATCTTCGGTGTTTACCCGTGCGTTCCTTTGCTTGTGTTTTTGGTTCCTTTGAGTGTTTTTTTGCGCGAGATGTCGGACATTCAAGCTTCCTCATCCAAGCTAAGTACTAGAACTATGAATTTTGAGTTTCTGGAGGTAGCGATGCCTTTATTTTCTTTGTTATTAGTGTCAACGAGTTTTCTCGGGTTGGAGGTTCCGCTCCACGGCAGCCATGCTTGGTTTCGCTACCTCCGCATCTTGTTCTTGACGTTTTGCAATTGGTCCCCCATACTAATTGTAACTCGTTTTGAACCTTTTCGCGCTTGCTCAATACCGATTCACATTATGCGATATTTTTATTCAGCTTTAATTGCTATTTCATTAATATTGGAACGTATATTTTAGGTTATGGGCATGCTTGCTACCTTTCTAGGCCTAGTTCCTTGAAGGCATATTCGTCACCGTGTCATGGTGTCTTATTATCCTAGGATTGTTTTGCTCTTATTCATTCCTACCACCTTTAGACAAGAGTTAGGTCCTGCTTTTAGTTGGAGAGGGACTCCAGGTTAGCAGTTTATTATTTTACGTATTTTTATCCTACCGATCGGCATCATAACCGTTCGAGCCTTTGTGTTGTAGTCTCCCCATCCAGTTCGGTAGCTACCCAAGTCTGGTGGGCTAGGCCTACTTTCCTCATTCATGTTGTTCTAATGTTCTCCTGCGTCCCTCTCTTACTGCTTTATTTTAGCTTTATTTAGCTTTATTTTGCATGCCACATAACCTAGTTCTATATTATTTGTTTCGGTTATTTTACCAGTTAGTTATGATCATTTTATTTATGTTGGTATCACGTGGATCTGTTTTGGTGGGTTGGTACTCCTGTCCGCTCTCAGACCCACGTGATCACCTCGAACCCCTCCATTGGCTTGTTCTCACTTGCTTTCCCTCCTTGTGGAGCATTCCCCCCCATACCCTCATCCCTCTCCCGGGATACCTCATGTCTCATTGAGACTTCGGAGATCAGATGTTTGTTTTTGGTCGAGTACGTTTGCCTCCCTCATCCCTCCCCCGTGATACTTTATGACGCCCTCCCTTAGAGTTTAACCGAGAACAGCTGTTGGGGTCTTAGTCGAGTACGTTCGTTTTCCATGCTTTGTCGTAGCCGTGCTCTTCCCGGCCGCTCTGATTGGCCCTCGGGCGGTCGGGAAGATTACGGGTTGCGTGTTAGGATTTCTTCAGCGTGATTCCCTCGTTATGTAACGTATCATGATTTTAGTTGCCTACTACTACGTAAGCTATTTATCAGTTTGAATCACGGGAAAGCCTTCCCTTGTTTGATTTGTTATTTTGTTGTCACGATTCGGTTGGGTCCTTGTGGCTGGCGGGGGTCATAGAAATCCCCCTCCCTCCCTTCCCGACTCCCCTACCCCGGTAGGCATGTTATGACCCCCGGTCTAACTCAGTTGACTCCCCGGAGCCAACAGGAGGAATGTTAATTACAACAGTTTTATTTCTATACATACATCCCCGGCACTGACGGGATAGTATATCCTCCAGTATGACAATATTAATATCATTGGATGATCATAATTAAATACAGAATTGTTTATATTGGTATCACTTAGTTTTATACATTGTATATTACCCCGGTATTCTACTCTGGTTACTTTTAAGTACCCGGAGCCTCCGGTGATCCCCTCGGGATACTTACGTACTATGGGATACTCATGTATCTTTTTTCTTACAGATGGTCCGGTGTCAGATGACAGCCTGTGCGGCGGTTTTGCAGCAGGCATGTGGACATGGGGTCTGCCGGTCCCATACCCCGTGCGCTGTTCAAGTCGGCGACCTTCTGGTGTGGCACCCAGACAACTGTGAGGTCTGCTACGGTCTGGTATCCGTGCTCACCGCTGATTCGGTAGGTGTTCCCGTCGATCTGCACTATATTTTAACTTTGGATATAATCTGACTTAGATTTTTTCCTTGTTAAACTCCTTTGTAATATATCCGGTTGAGTTACGATAATTAATTTCGGTTTATATATATACAATTTTGCGACGGGTTGACCTGGAATATTAGTAACGGAATATTCTCTTTCAGAGTTCGCAGCCTTCCAAGAGTTCCGCCCTGTCGACCCTCAAGATCTGGGTCGGCGGGTTCGGCCGGAACGTCAAGGCTAAGCAGCCTTATGTGCTCTCGAAAGAGATGTGCACCCTTATTTACCCAAATGCCAAGATGTCAGCGGCGGTCCCCAAAGAAGTGGCGGACCCCATCATCGCCACTATTAGTGAAGCCTTGCTCCTGTCAGAGGACCAAGAAGGACTGGGGGAGACAGTCTTGGAGGACGTTGCCGCCATGAACTTGGATCTAGAGCCCATGGCTTTGGACGAACCAGATCTAGGTAGGGAGGTAAGTGAGGCAGGTGGTACACGGTCTAAGATCCCTATCCTTAGCCCGTCTTTATCTACTTCTTCTGTTTCTTCCTCTTCCAGGGGTTTACTGGGAAGCACGTGGCTGGGGTCAGACCACGCCTGGTAGTCCCTAAAGTTAAACATACTGTATCAGAAAGACCCTAACGAAGACTCCCAAGTCTTCCAAGTTACCTAAACCAGCCAAGCCTTCATCTTCTAGGATAACACTGAGGATAATAAGCCTTTTTTGGGCTCAGGCCATGTCGTCCTGATGGAAGGTTCCTTTAGTAGCTTCCTTAGGGTATATATGACTACAGTGGATATTCCCAGAAAATTACACTAAAGGTTTCTAGAATTCTAACTTCTGGCGCGAGTACCCTTAAGGTTTCCCTTTAGGATATCGCATAATAACAGGGGACGTATTCTTGACACGCCACATAGCTATCTGCACCCCACATAGCATTTACGCTTCGAGGAGGAAGTTGGTGGCAAGATATGGGAGGAGCCGTTACAAAGTTTTCCTCCTCCGTTACTGTTATGGGTAATCGGATGACGTCATAAGTGACGCCATCTTAGCTGACGTCATCACCGCCCGCGAACTCCATTCCTTTTGTAGTAGCGCGTTTGACCAGGTGTTTTTTCCCAGTTGTTCTGCTATTTACTGCAGCATGTCGCAATCTTCAGCTTCTGTCTCTGGAAAGTTGAGTACTTGATTCTTATACTGTAAAAATTAGCTCTGGCCGTAAAGTAACGCTTTTCTATCCAAAATACTGTGTTTTGTGGCAGAGCTATTTATTGCCTAACCGGAGGCGTCTCTGACGCTGTTGTTAGCATCGCATGCTTTATTTAGTTAGCCAGAATAACTGTCCCGGTTTCTTAACTAATTATCAGTATCAGTTATTTAGTCTTCATTGCTAGGAATTAGTTATATTATGCCGATAGTATTCTTTAATTTTGGCGAGTGTAGGTAGCCGATTTTATGACGCTAGAGATGCTAGCCTAGTCGCCTAGGCATGATAGCCTAGGCGCTTTAGTTTACTTTCCTGCATGATATAATAAGTGTTCCTGGTGTTTATTTATTAAATGAAGATATTAGGTAATTATACATATAAGATTGTGATTGCACATGGGTTTTTCCTCCTTCTAGAGAGTATACAAGGGGTTTTGATGATCTTGGTAGTCGATTCCTCTGCCCCTAACCTAACAGCTTAGGGGCTTTTGTATACTTTCACACCTCACCAGTTACCTTTACATATAAGGTAATCTCTTCCCCTCTGGGGTAGCCTAGGCTACATCCTAGCCCTTCTTTCCTTGAATTGTGATTCTGGGAAGGTAAGGCTAGGATTTTCTTTCCCTCCCCAAAGCCATAGTACATGAGCTTTGTCGTTTGCCCCCAGCTACCCCATTAGGTGAATGAACTCTCCATTTGGTCCTCGCTGGACGGCAAGGGGCGCCCCGCCCCCACCCTAGACCACACCTGGAAGGGTTAAGAGACCCTTCCTCCCTGTGGCCTAGCGACTTGTCCTGTGCTTGCCTACCCTGGGCTGGGAGATAGGTTCCCCTAGCCTAGGTTAGGTAGGCCTTAGGATTCTGTTTCTTATAGTTTGGGACGGCCTTAATACCGTTCCTTTACTGTACTAACCCACCCTAGGCTGGAGAATGAACTCTCCCTATACCTGGGGCGGTGCCGGTACTGAAACAGAGTCCCCTATTAGGGTGATGGGGAAGGTTTACACCAACCCCTTCATCCATTCACAGGACCCTTTCCCCTCCCCCCTCTGTCCTTTGATGGTGGCCTAGCCATCACACCCCTGTCCACTGTCCTACAATTCACCGAGTACCGATGGGTTGTGGGGTCGGCCCGGTCCCTTCGACTGTTAGGCTAAGCCGTCCAGGTTCCCTTGCATGATTCTGCTCTGGGATAGCATGGCGGCAGGTCCTTCTGCTGGCGGGAGACCTACCCACTGTCTTAGAGCGTTCTTCGGTCCTCCCTTGGATCGCCACCCGCAGCCCTAACCGACCGACGGCTGAGCTGTGGCTGGATGGAAGCCTGATCATGTTATGCTCTTCCTTCCATTTGAACCCTCCTTCTCGAGGAAGGCGAGGTTAGGGTAGTGAGCTGCCGCCCTCCCCTCCCCTTCCTTCACTGCTTTCTCTCTCTCTCAATTGAGTGCCGGCCCACTGTCGCACGACTCTGCCGGCAACAGCCGACAGTGTTGCCTAGATCTCCTCCCAGTCACATGGAACGATGACAGGGTAGGTGTACCTTCAGCCAGTTGCCTGCCAGCCGGCGGCGGTCCCCGGTATGTCAGCGGCCCGCCAACAATGCTTGAGGCTGTCTCCCTTTCCCCGCCACATAGATTGATGGCTGGAACGGGTTACCCTCAAATGGTGGTCCGCCGGCGACCGGCGTGCCTCCGATGTTCCTCCTATTTTCATATCATGACAGTGGACTGTCCTCTTGCACTAACCCTGCCGGCAGTGTCTGTTGTATGGCTGTATACAGTAGCAGAGTACATCTGTGGTATAGTACATACCCTAGACAGAAAACTATGGTGTACAGTTATTCAATAGATAATTTTCTAGCATACTCTGTGCATCCATGCGCAGTCCCTTGCCGGGACCTACTCGAATTGGGGATAAATATTCTCCCCTTTTCCCTATGCTGAATGATCATCAGCTCTTCCCTTTTCACCGCTACTAATCCCTTGGAGGAAGTGCTATTTATGCTACTTTATCCCTACGGGATATTTTCTCCTTAGGGCCTACCTGAACGGAAGCCCTAGAGTTAGTGGTGGAGAAGGGTCACGGCAATTGGCTGGGCGGGATTCACAAGTATGTGTCTTTCCTGCTTCATTTCCAGCTTACCTATCCTAAGCTTACACTTGGAAAGGAATCTTATTATAATTAAGATTACATTAAGATTAATCTAGATTATCCTAAGTCTATCATTATAGACTCCCGCATACTCATGTACCATTTCTTTCTTTACAGGTGGAGTACATCCGGTGTGAGAGCTCCTTCTGCAGCGTTCGGCACCATGATTTCTATGGCCACCTGGCGTGCCGAACCCACACCAGCTGCTCCGTCACCTAGGGATCTCTGAGGTACTGGGACCCGCAGGTATGCACGACTTGCAAGGACCTGCTCAACGAGGCATTCGAGACTTCCCAGTCTGCGGAGTCAAGGGACATCGCTCGAGAGAAACTGTGCAAGTGGGTGCGTGGTTTCCAAAAGAACGCCACGGAGCCTTACCTTCCCAATGAGAAGATGAGAGCTATGCTCTTCCCTAAGGCATCTGCGGATGCTGTCATCCCCAAACCCGAGATCCCTTGCGTCCAGCTGTCGGTCGACCCAGACGTTTCGGACGCACTTCAAGACATCCATCTTGACGATGACAAGATGTCGGAGGTGTCAAACATCACCGAGAGAACCCTGATGGCCGAGGGTCAAGATGAGGAACCTACGACGGCTCCTGACTCCGAAGAAGAAGGCGCCGCTGCGCCCTCCGTAGCTTCCGTAGTCATCTCGGAACCAGTCCCCTCTACATCGTCCACTCCTATTCCCACAAGAACGGACGATTCCATTGACAGCTTCCAGGCCATGATGGTGATCCTCGAGGAGAGGTTCCGCAAGAGGGATGAGGATTTCAAGAAGGAAATCCTTCGTTTGACGAAATAACGCGAGCCTCAGAGAAGGATGAACGTCAAGGACCTTCCTACCTGCTCGGTGACCAACCCATGGAGGCATGCTCAGCACATGCCCATCACAAGCGGTAGGATCATCAACGACAAACTAGGCGCCGTCCCCTTGAAGAGGTGGAATTCTGGCCTAGCTTTGAGGCGTACCCAGACTGCTACATCCGCCTCAAGTCAGAACCCGTTTCAAAAGAAGAAACTGAGCTGAAGGAGGTCATCGTGTTTGACCATGCGAAGGCTCAATCCCTGCTAACTGGATGTTTGAAGGACAAGGGCTACGCCAACTCTAAGGTGCCGGCCCTTAGCAAGAAACACACGTCCTTTCTTTCTCCAAACACCATGGTCTTCCCCTTCGTGGAGAAGTCTCTCTTGGCAGTGCTTAAGGCGGTGGAGGAAGGGAAACCCTGCCCTACATTGGAGGAATGTAGGCCCCTCTCCCTCCCCTTATCCCCCGATGACAAGAACTGGAAGGATATCCAGTTAACTTTCTCCATGGGAAAGTTGGAGGCCGACATCGCTGGACGTCAGTTCAGTGAGAACCTCCCCAGGCTCTCCGAGTATCTCCTTCGTCGGGAGCAGGATACGAAAGAGAGGCTGGCCGCCTCCCTTTCCCTCCAAGTGATAATGGAGACAATGGCTGGGGAACATAGGACCCCAGGCGTCTTCATGGTCTTAGCCAAGACCCACCTAGCGACTCTGACGAAAGACTTCTATAGCTTCGTCAGAGCACGGAGGGCCTGCAGAGAGTTCGTGTTTGCGTCAGCTGTGGTCAAACACGAACCAAGGAAGCTGATTTCCTCCAACATTTGGGGAAAAGATCTCTTCCCCAATGACTTGGTTAAAGAGATTGTTGACAAGGCTGCCACAGAGAACAGGAACCTTCTCCAAAAGTGGGGCATGTCATCAAAGAGGATATCTTCTCCGGATGAGGGCCCCCAACCGAAGAAGAAATCCAAGAAGCCAAGACCACAGCCTCGTCAGGCTAAACACCAGCTTCCTGCAACCGTTGCTCCCCAGTTGGTGGCTCAGCCCCAACAAACCTTCCAACTGGTACCCCAGCCGGAACGGGTGCTCGTCTCCCTCCAGTTCGCTTCAGTGACATACCCAGTGCTAAGAGCACAGCTAAAAAATGCATCGGGACTTTGGAGAAGATACGCATCTAACGCCCGAAGAGATCTCAAGAGACCTCTGCCGACTCGGCTACGATCACTCCTCAAGCCATAGTCGGAGGCCAAGAAACTAAAAAGGTCGGTACCTCTACAACTACCTCCACCCTCGGTCGTCATCCATACGGACGCATCGCTAGAAGGATAGGGGGTCACTCCCATTAACGTCAAGTTCAAGGAACATGGTCTCCCCTATTCAAGACGTTTCACATCAACATCTTCGAGGCCATGGCAGTCCTTCTCACCCTGAAGAAGCTGTCCCCACGTCCCTCAGTCCACATCCGACTGACCCTGGACAGCGACATAGTGGTCAGATGTCTCAATCGTCAGGGCTCAAGAACGCCCCAACTCAACCAAGTGTTGTTGCCCATCTTCCGCCTGGCGGAGAAGAAGAGATGGCACCTCTCAGCAGTTCACCTACAAGGATTTCGCAACATGACGGCGAATGCTCTATCCAGGACAGCCCCGATAAAGTCCAAATGGTCCCTAGACGTAGACTCATTCTCCTTCATCTCCCAAAAAGTCCCGGAACTGTAGATCGACCTCTTCGCAACGAGCGACAACAAGAAACTTCCTCACTACATGGCCCCAAACGAGGACCAACCGAGTGGAAGCAGTGGACGCCATGTCGTTGGTTTGGAACAGATGGACCAAGATTTACCTATTCCCTCCACCCAACCTTCTGCTGAAAGTCCTCACCAAGCTGAGATCCTTCCAAGGAATAGCGGCCCTAGTGGCTCCCAAGTGGCCCCGGAGCAACTGGTTCCCATTGATCCTGGAATTACAACCCAAGCTAATTCCCCTGCCGGACCCAGTTCTATCCCAACAAGTTCAGAGGTCGACTGTCTTCGCTTCATCACAGAAAACCCGAGACCTTCATTTCATGATTTTCTCTCCCTAGCCGTCAAGATGAGGTTTGGGATCTCGAAGGAAAGCTTAGACTTCTTAGAGGAATATAAAACAAAATCTACTAGAAGGCAATATGAGTCATCTTGGAAGAAATGGGTGGCCTTTGTCAAGGCAAGAAATCCTAAGGAAATATCAATGGATTTTTGTTTGTCTTCTTCATTCACCTTCATGGACAAGGCTTGGCAGCCAACACGATTTCCACTTGCAAATTGGCCCTGACAAGACCCCTACTATACGCCTTCCAAATAGACCTGTCAAGCGAAACCTTCAACAAGTTGCCGAAGGCATGCGCTAGACTCAGATCTACAGCCCCTCCGAGACCCATCTCCTGGTCTCTTGACAAGGTGCTACATTTTGCCTCAGGTCTGGACAATGAGACTTGACATCTGAAGGATTTGACTCAGAAAGTGATTTTCTTGTTTTCTCTAGCCTCGGGGGCTAGAGTCAGTGAAATTGTGGCATTATCAAGGGAAGTAGGCCAGATCAAGTTCGCAGAAACAGGCAAACTTAGCCTCTTTCCCGACCCAATGTTTCTCGCCAAGAACGAGCTACCCACTATGAGGTGGGGTCCCTGGAGAATCTGCCCTCTGAAGGAAGATATCTCCCTGTGTCTATCTTTGAAGAACTTCTGACTTCGGTGGAGGACAGCTCTTCAAAGGGGAAACATCGGGTTCCGACTTGTCACTTAAACAACTAAGAGCGAAGATGACAAATTCATAGATAATTTGTATTTTTCCTAACTATACAAACCTTAGCTATTTACATGGGGTAGTTACTTCGGTGTAGCTGAAATGACGAGCCATAAAAGTTTTAACGAGGGTTTACTACCCCGCCGCTAGTTAGGCGGGGGTAGGGAGGGGTAGGTAGCTAACCCCCTGCCTCACACACACCGGTGAATGCTTCACTTTTCATAGAGGTAGGACTTATCTCGGGGGACAGGGCTGGCGGGCACATATATGTAAATAGCTAAGGTTTGTATAGTTAGAAAAAATGACAAATTCGAAGATAATTTGTATTTTTCCTAACCATAAAAACCTTAGCTATTTACATTGGGTTTACCTTTTAGCGCAGCTGAAATGACGAGCCAATAGTTTTAACGAGGGTTAATTACCCCCGCGCTAGTTAGCGGGGGGTAGCGGAAGGGTAGCTTGCTACCCCTCCCTCCCCACACACCGGTGACTTGCTTCACTTCACTTAGAAGTAGGACTTGACTTGGGGGTCAGGGATGGCGGGCACATATGTGTAAATAGCTGAGGTTTGTATGGTTAGGAAAAATACAAATTATCTTCGAATTTGTCATTTGTTCTGTAACCGAAATACAAACCACGCTATTTACATTGGGTGACTTACCCCTTAGGAAGGGTGGAAAGTCCCCAGCCTTACTGACTTCGGCTTGCCCAGGGGCTCGATCCCTCAGTGAGCAGCACTAGAGAAAGGGAGCCCCTGTACCTCACAAGTTCCTAGCATCGCTAGGAACGAGTGGCCTACATAAGCAGTGTGTGGAGGAGAGTGTGACTCGTCCTATGAAGTTGACCTTGAGACCTTCAATTAAGAATTCTAGGATAGGACGTTCCCAATACCACCTCGTCAGGGTATGGGAGACGCAACAGTATTAAGCTTAATACTAGGAGCACAAAGAAGCATGGGTTACCTGCAGAGGTCGAGGTCAGCTATGCGAGGACCAGGATGCTGCTTCCCCAAGAGAGGGGAGAATGAAGAAAGAAGTAAGGGTCAGACATACTCTTTCATTCACGCAGACTAAGACCGGGTAACAACGCCCTCAACCTACTGCTACTTGTCCAAAAAGGAGCCTGAGGTTAGACCAGCTGTTGTGCAGCCACCACAGGGCCGATAGAAAACGTATCGAGGCTCCTGTGGGTCACGTCTTGCAGGTAGTGGGCTGTGAAGGTCGTCTGACGCTTCCAGACCCCAGCTTGAAGTACCTGCGTCACAGAGAAGTTTCTCTTGAAGGCCAGGGATGTAGCAATACCCCTGACATCGTGTGCCCGAGGGCGACGTGACGGAGGAGGGTCCGGATTCAAGGCATGGTGGATAACCCTTCGAATCCAAGCTGAGATGGTGTTCCTGGTGACCCTCCTCTTAGTCCTGCCTGTGCTCACAAACAAAGCTCGCACTTGAGGACGGACTGCAGCCGTTCTCTTCAAGTAGTGCCTCAGACACCTCACTGGACATAGTAGCAGATGGGCTGGGTCGCTTGTTACGGAACGGAGACTCGCGATCCTGAAAGAGTCGAACCGAGGATCCGGCACTCCAGGATTCTGAGTCTTGGCAACAAACTCAGGGACGAACCTGAACGTTACCTCCCCCCCATCCCCTTGAATGGGCGATGTCGTATGAGAGACCATGAAGTTCACTAACCCGCTTGGCCGAAGCCAAAGCGAGTAGGAAAGCCGTCTTCCAAGACAGGTGACGATCGGAGGCCTGGCGTAATGGTTCGAAGGGAGGTCTCTTAAAAGACCTGAGGACTCGAACCACGTTCCAAGGAGGAAGTCTCACTTCCGACTGGGGGCAGGTAAGCTCATAGCTACGTATGAGTAAAGAGAGTTCTAGCGATGAAGAAATATCCACGCCCTTCAGTCTGAAGGCCAAGCTTAAGGCTGAGCGATAGCCTTTCACTGCCGAGACAGAAAGGCGCATTTCTTCCCGCAGATAAACGAGGAAGTCCGCTATTGCTGGAATAGTGGCATCGAGTGGAGAGATACCCCTCCCACGACACCAACCACAAAAGACTCTCCACTTTGCTTGGTAGACTCCCTCAGAGGACCTTCGCAGGTGCCGAGACATTCTCTCCGCAACCTGTTGCGAAAAGCCTCTCTCCGTGAGGAGACGCTGGATAGTCTCCAGGCGTGAAGCCGAAGCGAGGCCACGGCCTTGTGAGGGACGCCGGAGTGGGGTTGTCTGAGAAGCTCGTGTCGTGGAGGAAGTTCCCTCGGGAGCTCCGTCAGGAGGTGCAGAAGGTCCGGGAACCATTCCGCGTGATGCCATAGTGGAGCCACCAGAGTCATCGAACAGTTTACCGATAGTCTGGTCCTGTTGAGCACCCTTCTCATCAGACAGAACGGTGGGAAGGCGTACACGTCGATGTTGTCCCACCGTTGCTGGAAAGCATCTTGCCAGAGTGCCTTGGGGTCCAGGACTGGGGAGCAGTACAGGGGCAGCTTGAAGTTCAACGCTGTCGCGAACAAGTCCACAGTCGGGGAACCCCACAAAGTCAGGACTTTGTTGGCTATCTGAGGATCCAAAGACCACTCGGTACTCACTATCTGCAAGGCTCTGCTCAGACTGTCGGCGAGCACATTCCTCTTGCCAGGAATGAAGCGAGCTGATAGTGTTATCGAGTGGATTTCGGTCCACCTCAGAATCTCTACTGCAAGATGGGATAGCTGCTGCGAAAAAGTGCCTCCCTGCTTGTTGATATAAGCCACTACCGTGGTGTTGTCGCTCATCACCACCACGGAGTGACCCGCCAGATACCGTTGGAACTGCTGAAGAGCCAGAAAGACGGCCTTCAATTCTAGCAGGTTGATGTGTAGGCACTTTTCTGATTCTGACCAAAGGCCTGAGGCCCTCTGGTTCAGAACGTGCGCCCCCCACCCTTCTTTTAAAGCGTCCGAAAACAGAGTCAATTCCGGGGGGAGGACGAGAAGACTCACTCCCTTCCGCAGGTTCTCGTCGACCAGCCACCATCGCAAGTCCGTCTGTTCCAGAGACCCCATTGGGATCAGAATGTCCGGAGAATCGGATCCTTGATTCCACCGGGACTTGAGCCGCCACTGAAGGGATCTCATCCTGAGGCGGCTGTTTGGAACCAGACGAGCCAGGGAGGATAGGTGACCTAAGAGACGCAACCACGACTGGGCGGGGAGTTCTTCTCACCTGAGGAAGAGTTCCGCCACCCTCCTCAGCCTTTCTATCCGGTCGTCTGATGGAAAGGCTTTGTGGAGATTGGTGTCTATTAGCATGCCTAGATAAACCAGTCATTGGGACGGCTGCAGAGAGGACTTCTCGAGGTTTACCACGATCCCCAGATCCTGGCAAAGATCCAGAAGCCTGTCTCGGTGCCGAAGAAGGGTCGACTCCGAGTCTGCTAGGATCAGCCAATCCTCCAGATAACGAAGGAGACGAATGCCGTTCCTGTGCGCCTAAGATGAAATCAGGGTGAACACTCTGGTGAACACCTGAGGAGCTGTGGAGAGACCCAAACACAGCACCTTGAACTGGTAGATCTTGTCGTCTAGGCAGAATCTCAGGTACTTCCTGGAAGACGGATGGATTGGAATCTGGAAGTACGTGTCCTTTAGATCCAGTGTGCACATGAAGTCTTGTGGTCTCACCGCAAGTCTGACCGTGTCTGCTGTCTCCATGCTGAACCGGGTTTGCTTGACAAACCCGTTCAGAACTGAGAGGTCGATGACAGGTCTCCAGCCTCCAGTAGCCTTCTTTACAAGAAAGAGTCGACTGAAGAAGCCTGGGGAGCCGTCGACGACCTCCTGGAGAGCACCCTTCTCGAGCATGGTCTCGACTTCGGCCTGAAGGGCCAGCCCCTTTGCCGATCCCATGGCATAGGAGCTCAACGACACTGGATTCGGTGTCAGGGGAGGTTGAGATGTTGTGAACGGGACGCGATAGCCTTGGCTAATCACTGAGACCGTCCAAGCATCGGCCCCGTGTTGCTTCCACCTGCGGACGCAACGCTGAAGGCATCCCCCCACAGGTGGACACGCAGGGGGACTGCCACCCCTAGGGCTTGCGGCCACGGCCGCCACCCCTAGGAGTCTTGCCTCCCCTGGAGGACTTACCGCCCCTCTTGACCTTGGCTGGAAAGGGCTGGGGCTTAGACACCACCTTCTTAACTGCCGGTGCCTGCTATGAAGCCTTACGAGGCTGCTGCTGCTGTTGCGGCGGAGCTGGAGGCTTATAGGGCCGAGCTGTAAGGGCCCTATGGAGGAGGGAGTCCGTGCTGGATTTCCTCCACCTCTCAGCCGTTCGCTCCATGTCTTGAGGCTCAAACAGGTTCTCCCCCAGAAGGGAAGCATGTCGGAGCCTACACACATCCACGGCGGGGACCTTCGGATGGAATCTCTCGGACACAGCATCGCGACGCTTCAACACCGAGTTGGCCCACAGGGTGGTAACCCGGTGGGCCAAAAACTCGATGGAGCGGGTGCCCGAGAGTAAGAAGGTCTCCAGGGCCTTCCTAAAGTCTCCTTGGACAAGTCCTCCGAGCACAATAGGATGCCCAGAGTTCCTAGCCAAAAGTCCAGCCACGAATTGGCCTGCATGGCACACTTAGCGACCTTTTCGTGGCTAAGGATCTCTGCCGCCGAGAACGACACCTGCCGGGCAGAGAGCTTCTCAAGGGGAACTCCCTTCGCCAGCTCCTCCACAGAGTGATGGAGAGGAAGAGCGAGGCTGGACTCACCCAGGATCTCGAAATACCTCCTCTGCTGAAGACGAGGAGGAGGGATGAGTTTGTTCCCGGCAGAGGAACGACTGGAGGAGGCAAGAATCGCGAGCTGAGCGTTGGCCCTAGCTCTGGCACTCTTCAGACCCCGAGACCAGGGCAGAGCCGCACTGGACTTAGGGGCCTTCCGAACGTCAAACACCTCATCTAAGATAGTGTCTTTGCCTTCACAGGGGGCGATCACGGGGTCCATAAGCCCGTTAAGTTGCCTTATCAGGCTTAGGACCTGCCAGAAGGCATGTTCGGATTCCTGCTGATCTCCTCCTTGCGGGCTGGCAGCTAAGTCTCCTGTCCCAGGGATCTCCTCCTGGGGTGAAGCGTGGACGTTCCCCCGGGGAGCCGCGGGTTCCTGGCGAATCCTCGAAGATGATTTCGGGACGGTCTTGGAGTCCTTGGATTCCCTCCTGGGAGGGATACAGGATCCCAACAAAGAGGGTCGAGGAGCCTCTTCCTCACGAGACGACTCTCCTCCACGAAGCGAAGTCTCCCCCCTTGGTGCCGAGGGGAAGACTACCGCTTCACTGGACTCACCCGAGGACGGAAAGGCCTCGTCCACGGGAGAAGGAGAAAGCACTCGAGCAGGAGAAGGGGGCTTCGCGACAGACCTCTTGGGAACCAACTTCGCCCTGGGGGAAGTCACCACGAAGTCCAGTCCTCTCTTTCTCTTCAGCGTAGGAGAGACAGCTGTTGGTTTGTTGCTCTGATCGGCGAGTGCTGGCTTCATAACCCTCACTAACGCCCGCATCAGAGGACCAAACCAAGTCTGTTGCCCCAAGGACACAAAGTCCGAAATCCTCGCTGGACGGAAAGGGATCGGGTGATCCTTTGGAGTGGACACCACAGTACCTGCCTGAAAAGAAGGTGGGGAAGAATGATGCACTATCCTCTCCTCAGTATCTTCCTTGTCCTGCACTACCATCCTGCGTTTGGATGGAGGCGATCCCGAGCGTCTTCTAGGAACACGCGTTCCTGCTGCTACCACTGGCTGCGAAATTCGCCGCGAACGATGGTCGCGCGAGGGCGAACGGTCGCGCAGGCGAGCAATCGCAAGGGCGCGCAGGTGTATGATCAAGTGGGCGCGCAGGCGAATGATCGCGCGGGCGAGTGGGCGCGAGGGTGTACAGGCGAACGAGCGTGTGTCCGAGTCGGCGAACGAAAGCGTTGGCGCGATGGCGAGGGAACGCGTTGCCGCGTGGGCGAGGAAGATCACTGGCGATGTAGATCAACAGGCGATCGGTGGTGAGCTGGCGAGCGCTGACGCGCAGGTGGGCGATGGCGCGTTGTCGCATGGTGACGCGTTGGCGAGCGATAGCGCGCAGGTGAATGATCGCGCGATGGCGAGCTAGTAGATGGCGAACCATGTCCCTTCAGAACCTCTGGTCGACGAAGCGTTGGAGAACGCGTGCGCGCATGTTGTAAATCACGCGGGCGGTCCGGAGATCGCCGATAAACAGGTGATCGTTGACGCGTAGGAGAACGCTGATGAATAGGCGATACTAAAATCGCCTGTGTACGCTGGCGAGCAGGTGAACGCTGGCGAGCAGGTGATCGCTGGTGAGCAGATCGCTGGCGAGCAGGAGATCGCTGGCGAGCAGGAGGGCGACGCGCGAGATCCTGTGAAGGAACAGGTGGCGCGGTGCGTTCCCGAACAGGAACAGGGAGATCGTAGGCGCGTGGGGGAACATGTGCTTTTGACACACGCGCTGGAGAACGCGAACGCTGTTGCGTAGACACAGGATGAGAGAGCTCAGGAGACTGATGGCACGCAGGGAGTCCAACAGGAATTGCAGGATGGTTAGAGACCACAGGGCGAAGATCCTCAAAAGAGCGCTGACGCTCAGAGGAGCGCTGACGAGCAGGAGAGCGCCTGTGCGCTAACACTGCAGAAGGGCGAGCAGAAGAATGCTGGCGCGCTAAGCGTTCCTCAGGAACCACAGGATGTAGGATGTCCTCAGGAGAGCGCTGACGAGGAGGGCGAACATCAGGAGAGCGTCGGCGAACAGGTGAGCGCTGACGAGCAGGAGAGCATTGACAAGCAGGAGAGCGCCGACGAGCAGGAGAGCGCTGACGATCAGGAGAGCGCTGACGAGCAGGAGAGCGCCTGTGCGCTAGCACTGCACGTGGAAGGGAAGAATCCCTCTGCCCCGAAGGGACCGTTGCCCGTCGGATGACGAGTTCCCCAGAAGGTGAAGATCTAGCAGGAGTTGGAGAACGGTCTGCAGAGAGGTCCAAAGAAGCAGGAGCTGTAGGCTAAGTACGACGAGGAGAGTCCCCTTCGGAGGAAGAAGATCCAAAAAGGCGCCTCTTAACCCCCTTATAAGGTGAAGGGAGGCCCTTGCGACGCAGCGGACGGTGAGCCTTACGGCGGAGGCGGCCACGGGGAAGATCATCAGGACCATCAGTCCTCCGAAGGGGAGTCTCAGTCAAGGCACTTCCCTTAGAAGGAAGGAAGCTGAACAGCAGAAGAGCCCGTAGGACTCACTTCCCCCTTCGAAGGATGTACGAAGGGGGAGGAGAGTCATCAGCACCATCATCCTCAACTGCACCTGCAGAGGATTGCCCAGCCACGTCGGAGGCCTCTGCCACCACGAAGTCGACGATAGACAGAGGGTCTACCTCTGCTACCGCCGGCGACTGCTTAACGGCGGCCCCCAACGAGACAAGGTCAATCAAGGCGACCCTGGAGGGCAAGCCCTTAAGCCCCAGGGAAGCCCAAATCTGTAAGAGATCATCATTAGACAAGGAGTTATCAATGGCCTCCCCCGGAGGAGGAGGAGGAACCGCCCCGCTATGGGAGACGACGCCCTCTCCCCCCACCCAAGGTCGGGAAACAGAACTAGGGCCTGCGATACCACTCGGCCGACTCTCCTTAGGAGGCGGACGAGGGGGAGCTTCGGAGGAGGTTTGGGCAGCGAAAGAAGAGTCCCAAGAACCTTCCTCCTTCAAGGCAACCCCCGAAGGAGAACGGTCTCTCTTGGACTTTTTCTTATGCCGGCGGCCAAACCTCTCTCACTGGGAAGCAGACCACTCCCTACACTCACTACACATGTTTTCCTGGTCACACCGTCGGCCCCGACACTGAGGGCAAAGGGTGTGAGGGTCCGTATCTAAGGCCGACATAAAGGTCCCACAAGGGTGGCCGGCAACACCAGGGCACGTACGCATAGTAAGATAATAATAAACGGTAGTCAACTTCAAACAAACACACAAGCTGTAGTAAAGAAAAAGCAGAAAAAAAGATTAAAGGCTGTCAACGGGGACGATGAACAGACACGTCTGTTCACCGCCGAGCCAAAAGTGAAGTGAAGCAAGTCACCGGTGTGTGTGTGGGGGGGGAGGGGTAGCAAGCTACCCTTCCCCTAACTAGCGCGGGGGTAATTAACCCTCGTTAAAACTATTGGCTCGTCATTTCAGCTGCACTAAAAGGTGAACCCAATGTAAATAGCGTGGTTTGTATTTCGGTTACGGAACAAATACAAATTATCTACGAATTTGTCATGTGTTCCGCAACTGAAATACAAACCACGCTATTTACATGGGGTGACTCAACCCTTAGGAAGGGCGGTAAGTACCCTGCCATACTGGCTTTGGCTTACCTGGGGACCCCAGATTCGAGTGTGTAAGTACTCAAGAAATAAGGGGTCCCTGCTCCTCGCTGGCAGCTGTGAAACTGCTGCGGCCTACGTAAGCTGTGTGTGAAGGTGAGAAGTGACTCGTCCTAGGAAGTTGACCTGGAGTTCTTCAGATGGAAATCTAGGCTAGGACTCTCCCAATACCACCTCGTCAGGGTATGGGGACATGACAGTATTACAATTTAATACTAGGAACACAAGGGAGCATGGTTTACCTGCAGAGGTTTGAGGTCAGCTGTGCAGAGAACCCAGGATGCTGCTTTCTCCAAGGGAGGAGAGAATGAAGAAAAAAATAAGGGCCAGACAGATCTTTTCATTCACACAGACTAAAACCGGGTAACAATGCCCTCAACCTTCTGCTACTTGTCCATTAAGGAGCCTGAGGTTAGACCAGCTGTTGTGCAGCCACCAGAGGGCCCATAGAGAACGTATCGAGCCTCCTGTGTGTCACGTCTAGCAGGTAGTGGGCCGTGAAGGTGGTCTGACGCTTCCACACCCCAGCTTGAAGGACCTGCGTCACTGAATAATTCTTCTTGAAGGCCAGGGACGTAGCTATGCCCGACATCATGCGCTGTAGGGCGACGTGACGGAGGAGGGTCAGGATTCAAGGCCAGATGTATCACCTTGAGAATCCAGGCCGAGATGGTATTCCTGGTGACCCTCCTCTTCGTCCTCCCGGTGCTCACGAACAGAGCTCGCACCTGGGGACGAACTGCGGCTGTTCTTTTAAGATACAACCTCAGACTCCTTACTGGGCACAGTAAGAGATGGTCTGGGTCATCTGTTACAGAACGGACACTCAAAACCTGGAAAGAGTCGAACCTAGGGTCCGGCACTCCCGGATTCTGAGTCTTGGCAACAAACTCAGGGATGAAGCTGAACGTTACCTCCCCCATCCCCATGAATGGGCCATGGCGTACGAGAGACCATGTAGCTCACTGACTCGCTTGGCCGAGGCCAAAGCTAGCAGGAAAGCCATCTTCCAGGTAAGGTGGCGATCAGAAGCCTGGCGTCATGGTTCGTAGGGAGGTCTCTTCAGAGACCTGATTGAGGGCAGGTAAGTTCATAACTCCGTATGAGAAGGGAAAGTTCCAGCGAGGAAGAAATGTCCATTCCTTTGAGCCTGAAGGCAAGACTTAAGGCTGAGCGATAGCCTTTCACTGCCGAGACTGAGAGGCGCATTTCCTCCCGCAAAAACATGAGGAACTTCGCTATTGCTGGAATAGTGGCATCGAGGGGAAAGATACCCCTTCCACGACACCAACCACAGAAGACTCGCCACTTCGCCTGGTAGACCCCTGCGGATGACTTGCGCAGGTGACCAGACATCCTGTTTGCAACTTGTTGCGAAAATCCTCTCTCTGTGAGGAGATGCTGGATAGTTTCCAGGCGTGAAGTCGAAGCGAAGCTACGGCTTTGTGGTAGATGTTGGCGTGTGGTTGTTTGAGTAGCTCGTGACGTGGAGGGAGTTCTCTCAGAACCTCCGTGAGGAGTTGCAGAAGGTCCAGGAACCATTCTGCGTGATGCCATAGCGGAGCTATCAGGGTCATAGAAAGATTGACCGATATTCTGGTCTTGTTGAGCACCCTCCTCATCAGACAGAACGGGGGAAAGGCGTACACATCGACGCTGTCCCACCGTTGTTGGAAGGCGTCCTGCCAGAAAGCCTTAGGGTCCGGGACCGGGGAGCAGTACAGCGGGAGCTTGAAATTCAGCGCTGTAGCAAACAGATCCACCGTCGGGAAACCCCACAAAGTCATGACTTTGTTGGCTACTTGAGGATCCAAAGACCACTCGGTACTCACTATCTGTGTCGCTCTGCTCAGACTGTCGGCGAGCACATTCCTTTTGCCTGGAATGAAGCGAGCCACTAGCGAGATCGAGTAGACTTCGGACCATCTCAGGATCTCTACTGCAAGATGGGATAGCTGTTCCGAAAAGGTACCTCCCTGCTTGTTGATATAAGCCACCACTGTGGTGTTGTCGCTCATCACCACCACAGAGTGGCCCGCCAGGACTTGGAGGAACTTCTGAAGTGCCAGGAACATGGCCTTCATTTCTAGCAGGTTTATGTGAAGGTACTTTTCTGATTCTGACCACAGGCCTGAGGTCCTGTGGTTCAGAATGTGGGCCCCCCACCCTTTCTTTGATGCGTCCGAGAACAACATCAAATCCGGGGGAAGGACGAGAAGATCCACTCCCTTTCGTAGGTTCTCGTCCGCCACCCACCACTGGAGGTCCGTCCGTTCCGCAGGACCCATAGGGATCAGAGTGTCCGGAGAATCGTGACCCTGATTCCACCGGTTTGAGTCGCCATTGGAGGGATCTCATTCTGAGGCGACCGTTGGGAACGAGACGGGCCAGGGAGGAGAGGTGGCCGAGGAGACGTAGCCACGATTGGGCTGGGAGTTCTTCTCGATTGAAGAAAAGTCTCGCGACCTTCCTCAGCCTTGCTATCCTGTCGTCTGATGGGAAGGCTTTGTGGAGATTGGTGTCTATGATCATGCCTAGATATACCAGTTTCTGAGAGGGCTGCAGAGAGGACTTCTCGAGATTTACCATGATCCCTAGATCCTGGCAAACTTCGAGGAGCTTGTCTCAGTGGCAAAGAAGGGTTGCCTCTGAGTCCGCTAGAATCAGTCAGTCATCCAGATAACGAAGGAGACGGATGCCGATCCTGTGAGCCCACGAAGAGATGAGGGTGAACACTCTGGTGAACACCTGAGGGGCTGTGGAGAGACCGAAACACAGCACCTTGAACTGGTAGATCTTGGTGTCTAGGCAAAATCTTAGGTACTTCCTTGAAGACGGATGGAATGGGATCTGGAAGTACGCGTCCTTCAGGTCCAGTGTACACATGAAGTCTTGTGGTCTCACTGCGAGTCTGACCGTGTCCGCCGTCTCCATACTGAACGGAGTCTGCTTGACAAACCCGTTCAGGGTTGAGAGGTCGATGACTGGTCTCCAGCCTCCAGACGCCTTTCTCACAAGAAAGAGTCGACTGTAGAAGCCTGGGGACCCGTCTACAACCTCCTGGAGAGCGTCCTTCTTCAACATGGTCTGGACTTCTGCCCAAAGGGCTTGTCCTCTTGCCGATCCCATGGCAAGAGAGCTAAACGACACTGGATTCGCTGTCAGGGGAGGTAGAGAGGCTATGAATGGGATGCGATAACCCAGAGCGATCACGGAAATCGTCCAGGCATCTGCCCCGAGTTGCTGCCACCTTGTCGCGCAACTTTGTAGGCATCCCCCCACTGGTGGACATGCAGGGGGACTGCCAACCCTAGCGTTTGCGGCCTCGGCTGTTACCTCTAGGGTTGTTGCCTCCCCTGGAGGACTTCTTGCTCCTTCTGCTCTTGGCAGGAAAGGGCTTAGCCACCATCGGCGTTGCTGCAGTGATCTATTTCGTGTCCTTAGCTGGACGGGGCTGTTGAGTCGCTGGAGGTTTGTAGGGCCTCGATGTCAGGGCCCTATGGATGAGGGAATCCTGGTTGGACTTCCTCCACCTCTCAGTGGTAAGCTCCAAGTCCTTAGGCTCAAACAAACTCTTACCGAACACGGAAGAGTGTCTGAGCCTGCTGACCTCCGAACTGGGAACCTTCTGGTGGAACCTCTCAGCCACAGCGTCCCGACGTTTGAGAATCGTATTGGCCCACAAGCTCGAGACTTGGTGGGCCAGGAACTCAATGGTCCGTGTGCCTGAGAGTAAGAAAGTCTCCAGTGCCTTCCTGGTGCTTTCTTTGGAGAGGTCCTCAGACCGCACCAGGATGCCCAGAGACCCCAGCCAGATGTCAAGATACGAAGTTGCCTGCATGGCACACTTAGCGACCTTCTCCTGGCTTAGGATCTCAGTGGCTGAGTAGGACACGTGCCGGTTGGAGAGTCTCTCAAGAGGGACTCCCCCGGTGAGTTCTTCCACTGAGTGATGCATCGAAAGACCCAAACAAGACTCCTCAAGGATCTCAAAGTACCTCCTCTGATGGACTCGAGGAAGAGGGAGGAGCTTGTTACCGGCGCTGGATCTGCTGGAGGAGGCAAGCTCAGAGAGCTGGCCCTTGACCTTGTCCTTGGCACTCTTCATCCCCCGGGACCAGGGCAAAGCTGCACTGGCCCTAGAGGGTTTCTGGGTGCCGTAGACGCGGTCCAGGACCATGTCCTTACCTTCACGAGGAGGAATCTCAGGGTCTGGGATTCCGTTGAGGTTCCTCATGAGGGTCAGGGCTTGCCAGAAAGCGTGTTCTGACTCTTGGTGCTCTCCTCCTGAAGGACTGGCAGTGAAGTCTCCCGTCCCCAGTGGCTCTTCCTGGGGGGGGGGGGACAAGTGGACATCCTCAGAAGGTCTAGATGGCTCCTGCCTGATCCTTGCTGACGATTTAGGAATCGTCTTAGAGTCCTTTGGTTCCCTCCTGGGCGGGATACAGGACTCGAGTAACGAAGGGTGAAGGCTCCTTTCCACCCCTGGACGAGAAGACTTCTCAGGGAGAGGAGGAGCTTCCCCCATTGGTGCGATGGGGGAATGGTCCGGCTCGTCCGAGTCTCCTGAGGATGGGTAATCCTCATCCGCAGGGGAGGGAGAGAAAGTCCGGGGGGGGGGAAGGAGCCTTGCGCAAGGATCTGCAAGGAGATAAAATAGGCCTTGGAGGTGTTTCCACGGGAGAGACTCCTCTCTTCCTCTTCAGGGGGGAGGAAGTTGCCACTGATTTGCGACCCATGTCAGAGAGGGCGGGCTTCATCGCCTGCACAAGAGCTCTGACTAGGGTACCGAACCCGGGCTGCTGGCTGACACTCGCGCTGTCAGACACTCCCTCTGGAGGGAAGGGGATCGTTCGATCCCTTGGAGGAGTCGACAAATGCGGGTTCGTCTGTGAAGCTGGAAGGAAAGAGTCCTTAGACCTGTCCGGGAACCGCCCCTCCTCCGGCGAGCACGCTGGTCTGCGCTTGCGGGGAGGGGAACGAGACGAAGACCTGTCCTCCTGGCGACGCTCGCGCTGGAGGTCGCGTGATGGGCCCTAGTCAGGGTCGCGCGCGAAAGGATCGCGTGACACAGGAATCTCGCGCTCGCGTGCATCGGCGTGGGCGAGAGAGGGTGGTAGAGTGGGCGCGAGGGCGCAGTGGCGCATAGGCGAGATCACAGGAGCGTGGGAGCGATGGCGCGCTGGCGATGGTGCGGGCGCGTGGGAGCTGGAGGGGGGGCGCGGGCGCGGGCGCACGTAGGAGATGGCGAGGGCGTGTGGCGCGCAGGAGCCGGAACGGGAGGCGGCCGGATGCGAGGACGCGCAGCATCCTGATGCGGCCCTGGAGGATGCGAGAGGACAGGGGGGCCTGAGCGCGTATCCAGGAGAGCCGGGCGAGGGCGCGTGAGCGCCGGTTCAGGATAGCGCGAGGAAGGGATGGCGCGTTGGCGCGTAGGTTGGCACTGGTCTGACAGGACAGGTATACTCGCCTGTGGGAGCACTGGGTGAGCAGGCGATCGTGGGCATGCATGGCGCGCATCAGGATATGGACGCACTGGTGTGCGCTGCGCCCCAAGGAAGCCCAAAGCTGAAACAAATCATTATTAGACATATTCAAATCCTCCTCCGGGGGAGGAGGGGCAGCCGCCTCGCTATGGGAGGCGACTACCTCTCCCGCACCCCGGGATCGGTCAACAGCAATACGGTCTACGCTACCACTTGCCGGCCTCTCGGAAGAGACCGATTGAGGGGGAGCTTTGGAGGAGGAAAGGGCTACGGAAGAAGAATTCCTGGAATTTTCTCTCTTCAAAGAAGCCTCTGAAGGAGAAAGATCCCTTTTGGACTTTTTCTTCCGGCGCCGGGCAAACCTCTCCCACCGGGAGGTAGACCACTCCCTACATTCTATACACACGTTACCACTATCACACCGCTGGCCCCTACAGTGAGGACATAAGGTGTGGGGATCGGTGTCGACCGCCGACATAAAGGTCCCACAAGGGCGGCCGGGAAATCCAGGGCACATACGCATAATCAGTAGAGGCCAACTTCAAACACACTGTGAAAGAAAAAGCAAAATAAGATTAAATATGGCAGTCAAAGCGAGGGAGAGAGCAGACAGGTCTGTTCTCCGCCTGAGCCAAAAGTAAAGTGAAGCATTCACCAATGTGTGTGAGGGGGTGGGGTAGCTACCTACCCCTCCCTACCCCCCGCTAACGAGCGGCGGGGTAGTAAACCCTCGTTAAAACTTTTATGGCTCATCATTTCAGCTACGCCGAAGTAATTACCCCATGTAAATAGCGTGGTTTGTATTTCAGTTACGAAACAAATCACCTACTTCATTCGCAGAGTGGATCCTGACAGTACACCCGCAGGTCACGATCCCAGGAAAGTCGCCTCTTCCCTGAATTTCTTCCAGTCGATGGACTTAGAGAGTCTCCGCTCATTCACGGGATGGAAGTCATCGAGAGTGTTCTTTAAACACTAAGCAAAGCAGGTGCAAGAAATTAAACACTTCGTGGTAGCTGCAGGAAGTGTGTTAAAACCTGCTGCTTAGTGCTGCGATAAACAGTGAGTTATATGGGACTCTAACTCTAAAGGTGTCTGTGTTGACCCTAGTGCGCAACATAGTGAAAAAAGTGTCACCGAGTGACACTACGGACTGTTCTAAATATACTAAGATGAAGTCACATAGACTAAACACTTGTGCCACGTGTTTTAAACATGAAGAGTATTTAAGACATTTTTAGAAAGACATTACAATTCCTACGGAATTAACCCTTTTACCCCCGGGGTATCTGGAAATTTCCAACCCTTAACCCCCAGGGGGTTATTTTTTTCCCAGCACATTTTGCAGTATATTTTTTTTAAATTGCTCTAACAACCTTAATTTTTGTCATAGAGAGGTCAGGTTGGTCTCATTCTCTTGGAAAATGCCTGAATTTTCTCAAAAAATTATCAAAAAATATGAAAAACAAATTTTTATAGCATTTTTTTGCAAGGACGTACCGGTACGTCCATGGGGGGTAAAGGGATGGCTTTTGTGAAACGTACCAGTACGTCCTTTGGGGGTAAAAGGGTTAACGTGTGATGGCAGGTTTTCCTTTTCAGATACCACAACCATTTCACTAATGTCCCAAGTCTATGTAACTAATTTACATTCTATTACAATTTACATTTAATACCTTTATGTATGCTAATTCTTATTTATTGCCAATAAATGAATTTGCTGTCTTCGTGCGTCTCATTTCGCCCTAAGATTGTAATAAAAACTGTTTGAGAGTTTTAATATCCCTCTATTCTGTATAAAATGATTGAACAATAGAATTCTATCGTTCCTCCACTTAAACAAACTCATCTAGACCAAGGTAATTTGTTCCAACATGTTATACTTACCTTACCTATTGCCTTGCTCTGGGACCGGCAGGTACTTCTTGATACTGGGTGAGTTCCATTCATCATGCAACTTCGAGACTTTCCATAAGTCCAATAGGACTCATCCCTGCTAGGGGGCAGGAAGCAGTAACATAGTACATGCTCAACTGAAGTGACATACACCAGTAATGTCACAGGTCTCTTGGGTCATTAGAACACAGGAATATTGTCTAGAAGTCGAAGGCACTACTGAGGGGAAAAAAATCCAGAATACATTAATGCTCTGGTACACCTCTATCAGGACGACATGGCCTGAGCCCAAAAAACGGATTTTGAGTGAAGCGAAAAATCTATTTTTGGGTGAGATAGCCATGTTGTCCTGATGGACCCGCCCTTTATTCTCTATTAGGCCTTTGCAGGCCCCCTCCCGATCTTACTGTATCATGGGGGCTGGTCTTAACACCAAAAGGAATGGAGTTCGCGGGCGGTGATGACGTCAGCTAAGATGGCGTCGCTTATGACGTCATTCGAGTACCCATAACAGTAACGGAGGAGGAGAACTTTGTAACGGCTTCTCCCATATCTTGCCATCAACTCGAATCGTAAACGCTATGTGGGGTGCAGATAGCTATGTGGCGTGCCAAGAATACGTCCCCTGTTATGATGCGATATCCTAAAGGGAAACCTTTAGGGTACTCGTGGCAGAAGTTAGAATTCAGGAAACCTTTAGTTTAATTCTCTGGGAATATTCACTGTAGACATATATACCCTAAGGAAGCTACTAAAGGAACCTTCCAATAGGACGACATGGCTATCTCACCCAAAAATAGATTTTTCGCTTCGCTCAAAATCCGTTTTCTTAATATATTACATAATTATTTTTGGGCTCAAGCCATGTCGTCCTGATGGAAGGTTCCTTCAGTAGCTTCCTAAGGGTATATATGACTACAGTAGATATTTCCAGAGAATTAAACTAAAGGTTTCACAGAATTCTAACTTCTGGCACGAGTACCCATAAGGTTTCCCTTTCAGATATCGTATAATAACAGAGGACGTATGCTTGACCCGCCACATAGCGTTTACGCTTCGAGGGGGAAGTGTGGCAAGTTATGGGAGGAGCCATAACTAAATTCTCCTCCTCCGTTACTATTACGGTAGTCGGCGACGTCAACATCCGGTCGCCATCTTGGTTGACGCCGCCACAGCGCGCCATCCTCATTCCTTCTCACGTAGCGTTTATGACAAGGTGCTTTTCCCAGTTTTTCGCTAAGTGATCCATTATGTCGCAATCTTCAGTCTCGACTTCTTCTGGAAAGTTGAGTACAATATTCTTGTACACTATTGTAAAAATCAGCTCTAGCTGTAAAGTAATGCCTTTTTATCTTAAAATGCCTTGACCGGAAGCGTCATGTCGGAGGCTGTTGTTCGCCTCACACGCTCTATTTAGTTAGCCGGAACAACCTTCCCGGTCTTATAACTAATTATCAGCATTAGTTATTTAGTCTTCATTGCTAGGAATTAGTTATATTATGCCGACAGTATCCATTTTCGGAGAGTTTAGGTAGCCGATTCATATGCTAGTGTGCTAGCCTAGCCCCTAGGCTCGATAGCCTAGGCGGTTTTTGTTTACTCTCATGCATGATATAATAAGTGTTCCTAGTGTTAAGTTACGAAATGAAGATTTTAGGCATTTATACATATAAGATTCAATGATTGCACATATGTTTACGCCTTCTAGGAAGTATATAAAGGGTTTCGGTGATCTTGGTAGTCGACTCCCTTGCCCCTAACCTGACGTTAGGGCTTTTGTATACTTTCTTACCTCCCCAGTTACCTTATCCAAGGTATCTCCTCCCTCTGAGGTAGCCTAGGCTACATCCTAGCCCTCCTTACCTCGAATCGTATTCGGGTGAGGTTAGGCTTGGATTTTCTTTCCCCGCTCCTAGCCATAGCACATGAGCTTTGAGTTTGGGACAGAACCTCAGAGTACCAGTCGTTCGCCCCCAGCTCCCCTCTAGGTGAATGAACTCTCCTTTTGGGCTCCGCTGGTCGGCGAAGGTGGGGGCTCTGCCCTTCCCCCTAGTCCACACTTGATAGGGTTACGACCCTTCCTCCCTGTGGCCTAGCGACTTGTCCTACACCTGCCTTCCCTGGTTTGGGACTCGCTTCCCTAGCCTAGGTTAGGCAGGCCAGGGGATTCTGTTTCTTTATAGTTTAGGACAATACACTAGTGCTGTACCTTCTCTGAACTATCCTACCCTAGGCTGGAGAGTGAATTCTTCCTACACCTGGGATAGTGCTGGTTCTGGAACAGAAACCCCCCCACCCCCTGGAGTGTCGGCGAGGGCTACACCTTCCCCCACGCTCCCCCTCAGGACTCTTGCCCCTCCCCCCTCTGTCCTTTAGTGTTGGCCTAGCCATCACACCTCTGTCCTCCGTCCTACAACTCCACCGCGTGCCGGCAGGTTGTGGGTTCGGCTTGGTCCCTTCGTTGGTTAGTCTGAACAGCTACGCTTCCTGCATATAGTCGAACTATGGGATAGCTTAAGGCAAGTCGGTCTGCCGGCGGAAGACCTCTCTCTCTTAGAGTGTTCTTCGGTCCTCCCTTGGGCCGCCATCCGCAATTCTAGCCGACTGCTGGCTCTGTTGCGGCTGGATGAAAGATTGCCTCCCTCTCTCTTTCATTTGAACACTCCTTCCGGAGGAAGACGAGGTTTGGGTAATGAGCTACTACCCTTTCCTTCCTCTTCCCCTATCCTTTCTCTCTACCTATCAGTGCCGGTCCACTGCCGCTACCCTGTCGGCAACAGCCGTCAGCGTAACCTGGTATCCTCTCTGTCTCATTGATTGATGTCAGTGTTGGAATACCTTTGCCGGTTGCTTGCCGACTGCCGGGGGCCGTTGAATTGCTGGCGATCTGCCATCATTCTGAGGTTCATACTCTCTCTGCCACATAGACTGATGACAGGGAGGGGTTTCCCCCTCGATGGAGATTTGCCGGCGCCCGGCGCGCTTCTGGCATGACGTCATGGTGCCGGCGCCACCTAATCATATTACTCCAGTGGACTGTCACCTCTTCCCTGCCGTCCTTGTGCTGGCAGTGACTATTGTATAGCTATATACGATAGCCAGTATATCTATAGTATAGTACATACCCTAGACAGAAAACTATGGTGTATAGTTGTGTAGTAAATTCTTCCACCATACTCTGTGCATCCATGCACAGTCCCTTGCCAGGATTGATTGATTGATTTAAAGTTTTCAGGCATCCTGACATCTAAGGTCATTGATGCCGGTAACATGGAGTTTTTATGATAAAACAAAGTTTTATGAATACTTACCTGGCAGTTATATATATATATAGCTGAGTCTCCGACTGCGGCAGAATTTAATCGAAAATCGCGGCAACCGCCTTGTGGTGGTTGTGTGGTTAGATGGTTAACAACCCTTACAGGGTAGTACTTGGAATCATTCCCGTTTTCTGTTCCTCAGATTATCTTTGCCCGACCTGTCTCCTGAGGGGAGGTGGGTGGGATTTAAAATATATATATATAACTGCCAGGTAAGTATTCATAAAACTTTGTTTTATCATAAAAACTCCATTTTTATGAATAGTACTTACCTGGCAGTTATATATATATAGCTGATTCACACATTTGGAGGAGGGAAACAGACAGAAAAACATAGTTGGGGAAACAACAAAAGAGTTGTAGGAGAACAAACACCTTGATTCCTTACCTGCTAAGGTAGCTGACTTCAAAGGTAACTGCCTCTAGAGTCGCTTTCCCTTAGGAGTGTTCAGCCAGGAGTAGACCTGCTACGCTGCAAACAACTCAATCGAGTATGTCAAAGGGGTAGGACCAACAACTTGACTAGACTTCAGAAACTACCTCCCATATAATAAAAACCTGCAACCTTACTAAAGCTAACCACCTAACCTTGCAGAAATAGATATAAACTATCTATCTGGACTGAGGGAACCGTACCACAAGACGAGGACCTCAGACAACCATAAAAAACACAAACCCATATACAAGTACATAAACTAAGGTTGAGTGGGGGTAGTAACTCTTTTGCCTAATACAGAAGCCGCAGCTACGTATGGGCCCAAGGTATAACACTTGTCATAGTCCACTCTTACCTCTCTGAGGTACAGTAATGAGAAGCGAAGACAGAGTTGCTCCTCCAGAACGTTGCGTCCATGATCTGCCTAACTGACATATTTTTCCGGTATGCCAGCGAAGCAGCAATGGCCCTTACTTCGTGAGCCCGTACTTTTAACAGGGCGAAGTTTTCTTCCTCACAAAAGAGGTGGGCTTCCCTAATAGTTTCCCTCAGGAAAAAGGACAAAGCGTTCTTTGACAGGGGTTTTTGAGGATCCTTCACCGAACACCATAAGGAGTTGGAAGCACCCCTCACGCTCTTAGTGTGGGCCAAATAAGCCTTGAGAGCCCTAACTGGGCAGAGGAGGCTTTCCTGTTCCTGACCCACTAGATTCGTGAGGTTAGGGACTTCAAAAGTCCCGGGTCAGGGTTTCGAAGGGTTCTCATTCTTGGCGAGAAAGTCGAACCTCAAGGCACAAACCGCTCCATTTAGGGTGAAGCCTACACGCTTCTCGATTGCCTGGACCTCGCTGATCCTCCTGGCAGTCGCTAGAGTCAAAAGGAAGAGGGTTTTCTTAGTCACATCTCGCAGAGAAGCTTGCGAGATAGGCTCAAACTTCCTGGAGCACAAAAACTTAAGCACCACATCCAGGTTCCAAGAAGGGGGTCTTAAGTGCACCTGCTTCATTGTCTCAAAAGACCTAATGAGGTCCTGCAAGTCCTTATTCTGAGATAACTCTAAGCCTCTATGCCTAAAGACGGTTGAGAGCACGCTCCTGTATCCTTTAATGGTGGATACAGCCAGCTTAGCAGCCTGCCTGAGGTACAAAAGAAAGTCTGCAATCTGGCTTAGAGAGGTAGAGGACGAGGAAACCTTGCGCCTCCTGCACCAAGCTCTAAAGGTCTCCCACTTTGACTGGTAGACTCTTTGTGAAGAGATCCTCCTTGCCCTGGCAATAGCTTTCGCCGCTTGTGCCGAAAAGCCTCGAGATCTAACGAGCTTCTCGACAGTCTGAAGGCAGTCAGATTGAGAGCGAGGGGGTTTTTGTGAAATCTCTCGAAGTGGGGTTGTCTGAGAAGATCTGGACTTGCCGGGAGTCTTCTTGGAAAGTCCATCAGCAACCCTACCACTTCGGTGAACCATTCCCTCGCAGGCCAGAATGGAGCCACTAGGATCATTCGTCCCGAATCGAGGAGAGCGAATTTCCTGACAACCAGATTGATGATCTTGAACGGGGGAAAGGCATACATGTCCAGCCCCGTTTAATCCATCAAGAAGGCGTCCACTGCAACAGCTTCCTCGTCCGGGACTAGGGAGCAGTAGTTGGGGATCCTCTTGTTTAGACCGGAGGCGAAAAGGTCTATTACAGGTCTGCCCCACAACTTCCAGAGGCTCCGACAGACATGCGGGTTGAGAGTCCACTCTGTGGGAAGGACTTGTCCCCTCCTGCTGAGCATGTCTGCCCTGATGTTACTCTGCCCTTGAACAAACCTTGTCAACAGCTGGGTTTCGTTCTCGTTCGCCAAAGGAGAAGCTCTCTCGCAGTTGAGAACAGAGAGAGGAGCGAGTTCCCCCTTGCTTCCTTATGTACGCGAGAGCTGTGGTGTTGTCGAAATTGATCTCCACAGTCTTTCCTGACACCGAGGTTTTGAAGGCCTTGAGCCCTAACAAAATGGCCATCAATTCCTTCCTGTTGATATGCCAACTGATCTGACTCCCTTCCCAAATACCTGAGACCTCCTTGTTCCCTAGTGTTGCTCCCCAGCCTGACTCGGACGCGTCTGAGAATAACACTAGGTCGGGGTTCTTCTTGAACAAGGAGATCCCTTTTCCCAACAGAGCTGGGTCCAGCCACCACATCAAAAGATCCTTGATCTTTGCCGGAATGGGAAAAGAAAAAGTGTCCTCCTGGATCTTTCTGTTCCAAACCTTTGCGAGGAAGTGTTGCAGAGGCCTTAGGTGCAGTCTCCCCAACAGGACAAACTGCTCCAGGGAGGACAGAGTTCCCAGCAGACTCATCCACTCCTTCGCTGAGCATTCCTGCTTCCTCAAAAAGTCTTTGACTTTGTCCAAGCACCTGGTCTGCCTCTCCTGGGAGGGAGAAGCCTGAAAAAGAACTGAATTCAGAACTATCCCCAAATAGAGAATAGTCTGATTCGGCTCGGTCTGAGACTTCCCCCAGTTGACGATGAGTCCCAGGTCCTGAGTCATCGTATAAGTCTTCATTAGGTCCTCCAGACATTTCTCTTTCGACTGTGACCGGATCAGCCACTCGTCTAGATAGAAGGGTACCCTTATCCCCTCCTGGTGTAACCAGGCTGCCACATTCGCCATTAGTCTGGTGAAAACTTGGGGAGCTATGCTGAGACCGAAGCATAGTGCCCTGAATTGGAAGCACTTGCCCTGGAACACAAACCTCAGATATCTCCTCGAAGACGGATGAATGGGGACGTGAAAATAAGCGTCCTGCAGGTCGAGAGAAACCATCCAGTCTCCTGGACGAACTGCAGCCAGCACTGACTGAGTCGTCTCCATGGAGAACTTTGTTTTCTCCACGAAGGCGTTCAGAGAGCTGACATCTAGGACTGGTCTCCATCCACCCGAGTTCTTGGGAACCAGAAACAGGCGATTGTAAAAGCCTGGGGAGGCGAGGTCTTGAACCGGCTCTATTGCTCCCTTGATCAACATCTGGTCGACTAGCTCCAGAAGAGCCTCTCGTTTCCCCGCGTCGGTGTACTGAGCCACTAAGGCTAGGGGAGTGTCTGAGAGAGGTGGTTTCTTTAAAAAGGGGATCTTGTAACCTTCCTTGACGACTGAGAGGGACCAGGTGTCCGCCCCTCTCCTTTTCCAAGACTGCCAAAAACGAGACAGTCTTGCCCCTACTGGTGTCTGGAGGACTTCCATCTCATTTTTTGGACCGGGGCCTAAACGCACCCCTGCTGGTCCTTGGCCCTGACTCTTGTCTTCTCCCCCTAAAATCCGCTCTCGAGGAGATCCTGCCCCGAAAGGGCTGTTGAAACTTCTTCTCTTCCTTCTTCAGAGGAGCAGGAGCAACAGGTAAGGTCTTTCTAGCCGACCGAGACAAAAGGTCCTGAGTAGCCTTCTGAGCCAGAGAAAGGGAGATATCTCTGACCAGAGCTTCAGGAAAAAGATGACGTGAAAAAGGGGCGTACAGTGAACCCTCGCTACTTCGCGGTTCGACAATCGCGGATTCACCACTTCGCGGGGTTTTCCCATAACCCATATATATATACATATCGCGGATTTTCCGGAAAATTCGAAAATACCGCGAAATCTGAAGACAACCAAATACGATATTTTGTTACCTGTAATTCCATTAATACTGTAATTAGTAATATCTGTTCTTACTGATTGTTCATTGCATTACATATGATATATAATTCAGCACAGAAAGAAATAAAACACGAAAAGAGAATGTGATCATACGATAATTCAGTACTGTATACAGTACGTAGTAAAATTAAATCGAACATGAAACGCAAATCAGATGCAGTCATACCATATTAGAATGGTGTGTACTGTAATGGATGTTCTTCTTTTCCATGAATCTTTTGTATGTATACGTACGTAGTACAGTACTGCATCCAATAATATTCTTTGTTGCAAAAATCACATTTCGAATAAGCGTACGAGAGAGAGAGAGAGAGAGAGAGAGAGAGAGAGAGAGAGAGAGAGAGAGAGAGAGAGAGAGAGAGGCGTAAAATAGCGTACGTAAAGCTGTATTATTATTATTGTTATTATTATTATTATTGTTGTTGTTGTTAATAAAATTATTATTGTTATTATTATTATCATTATTATTATTATTATTACTGTACAGTATTATTATCATTATTTATTATTATTACGGTATTTACTTAATCTACGTACGTTCGGTATGCGCGGGGCATCTTCTATGAGTAGGTAACCAATGCATCATAGTACTGTAAGACGGGTTGTGATTGGTTCAAGCGCTGATAGATGACGAATCAGAACTCAAGTTTTGTTATCTAGCCTGTGATTGGTGTTTTGCCCGCATCTCCTACCCGCAGCATCAAAGTTCTCGCGGGGCTGGATCGTCCACTCTCTGTTACCGCGTATCGCTGAGTAGACGTTCTTAAGTGTGTGAATCTGTGCTGTGTGCGACTTTTTTAAGTTGAACTTTTTGTTACTGTAAATCCTACTGTAATGGCTCCCAAGCGTTCTGCTTCTCTTAAGGCTGGTAGTGAGCCTAAACGCCACCGAAGGATGATAACGATAGCTGAGAAGGTTACGCTTCTCGACATGTTAAAAGATGGTAGAAGTTACGCGGCCGCCGGCCGCCATTTTGGCATCAACGAATCTACTGTTCGCTATATCAAGAAGGACGAGGCGAACATTAGAAAGATGGCTGCAATCACCTTTAGCAGATCAGCGAAGCGAGTCGTTACAATGCGTAATAAAACGATCGTACGCATGGAAGGTGCTTTAGCTGTGTGGATTGCCGACTGCCGGAAGAAGAACATAGCGTTGGATACGAACACCATCCAAACAAAGGCTTTGAGCTTATATGAGAATTTTGCTGCAAAGGAACCTAAAGACGACGACGGCAACCATGCTGAAGATGATGATGATGCAGATGATCCTCAACCAGGGACCTCCACTGATTCCCAGCCTCAGAAACGTTTTTCCGCAAGCAAAGGATGGTTCGCGAAGTTTCAGAAACGCTTCGCCCTGAAAAGCGTTTCCCTGCATGGGGAGTCTGCTTCCGCTGACACTGCCGCTGCTGAAACTTACGTGAACCAGACGTTCAAGAATATTATCGCCGAAGGTGGATACAAGCCGGAACAAGTCTTTAATATGGATGAGACTGGCTTGTTTTGGAAGAGAATGCCGTCGCGAACTTTCCTGTTCAAAGAGGAAGCCAAAGCCTCTGGCTTTAAAGCATTCAAGGATCGCGTTACCCTCGTGATGTGTGGCAATGCTGCTGGATTTTTGTTAAAGCCGGGGCTTATTTATAAGTCGAAAAATCCTCGCGCTTTGAAAAATAAAAATAAGAATCTCCTTCCCGTGTACTGGATGCATAATCAAAAAGCATGGATTACAAAGATGCTGACCTCCAACTGGTTCCATCAGTGTTTTATCCCGCAAGTCAGCAAATATCTCTTAGAGAAGGGCTTGCCATTCAAGATCCTTCTCCTTATGGATAACGCTGGTGGACACGCAACTGACCTGTCGCATGAGGGCATTCAGGTTGAGTTCCTGCCACCCAACACCACGTCATTAATTCAACCGATGGACCAGGGGGTTATCAGGGCGTTCAAGGCCCTCTACACGAAGAATACCTTGGCGGACCTCGTTGCGTGTGTGGATGCTGCCCAAGATGACGAGGATGAAGATTTTAACTTGAAGGCGTACTGGCGGCAGTACACCATAGCCACGTGCCTGCAGAATATTCAGAAGGCACTTCAAGAGATGAAACCTGCAACCGTGAATGCGAGCTGGAAGAAGTTGTGGCCCGATATTGTTTACGACAACAAGGGATTTACTCCGTCGGAAATCCAACACTCTGCAATACGGAAATCTGTGCAGTTGGCTGCCATAATTGGAGGTGACGGGTTTGGCGACATGACGACTGAAGACGTCGACGAGTTGTTGGACTGCCATTCCCAGCCCCTAACTGACGCAGACCTCGAAGACCTGACGAAATCGGCAAGTGAGGAAGAGAGTGATACCCAGGAAGAGACCCAAGAAAATGTCGAAGAAACGGGCTTAACATTAGAACGGCTTGCCAAGGCCTGCAACCATGCGAAGGAGTTGAAAGAAATGTTGCAAGAGTGGGACGAGGATATGGTTCGCTCGATGCAATTCTGCAACAAGATCGATGAAGACATGACTCCCTACAAAATGCTCTTGGATCGAAAAAAGAAGCAGCGGCAACAACTTCCGATCACAATGTTCTTCCAGCCTCGCAAAAAAGAGCCAGTTCCTCCTGCTAGTACGCCTTCAGAAGAAATTGAAGAAGTTTCCCAGGAAGAAGTTGAAGAGGTGTCCCAGGAAAAGACACCTCCGTCTGAAGAGACGTAAAATACTATCATTGGCTGCACAGTAGAACACATCATCAGCTTCATCATCATCATTTCTACTGTGCAGCAAATTCATCGCCATCACCATTCAAGTTTTTCTTCAACTTCTTTCGTGGTGAGTACAGTAACAATCTTTATTTTTTACTTTAATATTCTTACTGTACATTCTAAAACTGTATTTGTGCCTGTTTTATAGTTTAGTACTGTACGTACTGTATGCATTAAGTTAAAGGGAAGGTTTTAAAAGTCTACATGTTGTAACCTATCATATTTTTTTTGTTTAAAATTTACATTTACGTACGTAAAACAATCTCTCTCTCTCTCTCTCTCTCTCTCTCTCTCTCTCTCTCTCTCTCTCTCTTAAATTGTTTTCCTGCTTTGCTACGTACAATACTGTATAATTTATATTTGTAAGGTAACATATTTTGTAAATGCTTTTACTGTAAATACTGTATGTACTGTATCATTATTTATCACTATCATCATGCGCGTTAAATGCCTTGTTTGTTCTGGGCGTGGTTGTTTACTGAGCGTACACGCCGTCGTTTCAGGCGGCGTCATAAAGAAAAACATTTCATTTGGAAGTCTTAAGAAAAATACGTAAACTAAAACATTGGTAATAAAAAAATCAACATACAGTACTGTATAATCAATATAATCGATGCAAAAACTAACCTATACATATATGTGTACTGTACACTAAATGAGTTTGTTTCTTCATTATGATCAGAGATGAACGTAAACAAAACATTGGTTGCCATTTTTTATCGTGCTTTTTAGGTGTTTAGGAAACGCATGATATAAAATCGCCTTTAATATTTGTGCCTGTTTTAGTTTAGGGTGCTGTAGTACATGCATTAAGTGTTCTGTACATTAAAGGGTGGTTTGTTAACAGTACTACGTACAAGGGAAGGTTTTAAAAGTTCGAATATACATGTTAAATAAATAGGTAAATATGATGTCACTACTTCGCGGATTTTCACCTTTCGCGCCCGCGTCTGGAACCTATCTACCGCGATAAACGAGGGTTCACTGTAAAGCAGCTCCGACTTCTGGGCAACAGTCACAGATCTAAAGGTGAAGGAGCACAAAAGGGCCCTCTTCTTTAGGACCCCTGCTGAGAAAAGGGAAGCCAATTCATTAGCTCCATCCCTTAAAGCTTTGTCCATGCAGGACATGATACTCGTCAGGTCCTTCGTGTCCTCCAGGAGTTCAGACTTCCTGGCCAGAGTCCCGAGAGACCAGTCCAGGAAGCTGAAAACCTCGAAAACCCTGAAAGTTCCCTTGACGAGGTGATCAAGCTCCGACATGGACCACATCACCTTGGCAGAGTTTAAAGCATGCCTTCTTGCTGAGTCCACAAGAGCCGAGAAGTCACCTTGGGAGGAGGCAGGCACTCCTAACCCCAAAGGTTCCCCTGTCTCATACCACATACCGGCCTTGGAAGCGAGCCGAGACGGTGGAAAAGAAAAGGTGGTCTTGACAGCTTGTCTCCGTTCCTTCATCCAATCATCCACCTTAGCGAGAGCTTTCCTGGCCGAAATTGAAAGTTTCATTTTGATGAAGGCCGAAGACTTAGTAGCTTTCTTCCTGGTAAATTGAGACTGAGGAGAACGAGGGGCCGAAGGTTGAAATTCCTCCCCATAGAGTTCCAAAAGAGAGCGAGAAAGAACCTTATAATCACTAGAAGAGTCGGCAGGTTTTTCTTCCTCTTCCGAAATATCTTCGAGGTCCTGCTCAAGGATAACATCCTGAAGAGTTGGGCTGCCAGCAGTCTGGCACCGAGAGCTGTTTGAATCCTGGCGCCGAGCGCCGCTAACATCCAGTCGGCGAGAAGCGGTATCGTCACGATGACGAGAAGCGGTATCGTCACGATGACGAGAAGCAGTATCGTCACGATGACGAGAAACGGAATCGTCCTGAAGATGCAGGCTGCCTTTGCCTTGAAAATGCAGACTGCATTCATCCTGTTTCCTAAGAAACGAGGCAGTAACGTCCTCGCGTTTCGAAAGAGAAACGGAATCGTCACGGCGCCGAGAACGAGAGGCCGTATCGTCCTGGCGCCGGGAGAGGGGGGAAGGAAATTCCTGGCAGCGCGCCGATGAAGAGGGTGTGCGTTGTCGTACGGCCGACAAAGTGCGCAGAGGTTTCTTGGGAGAGATACTAAGATCTCTCTTAGAAGAAGATCTCTTAACAGGCAAAGAGACGTCCTTACGTCTGACGGACTGAGAAGGGTGGCTGAAAGCTTGAACTAACGATGAAAGTTGTTCCTGCATAACAACCATGAAAGCTTTAGCAACCTCCGCTGGCTCTCGCGGTGCCGAAGACGGCAGTTGTCGTACGGCTTGACTGGGAGCGCTGGCAGAAGAAGTAGGGAGTCTAGCAGGATTAACTGGGCTAAGGACTCTCTGTTTTGCCCTTTTAACAGGAACAACATCGAAATCGTCTTCCGAAGGATCAGGATCTCGGCTACTCGAACCGGGAGAGGGAGAGCGAGACTGCACGTCCCGGTTCCACCCTCTCTTCATTGGTTTTGATTCGTAACGCCAATTACGTCTGGGAGAACGATCAGGCGAAGACACAAACGTATCCGACACGCCTTTCCTACGGCGGTCGAGAGCAGCCTGGGAGATCGCAACAGGACTGTCTGAGGCGACGACTGACCGAGGATAAGCACCTCTCACCCCCTTTCGGCTTTCGACGTAACTTCTCCCTTGGTCCTGGGAGCTTGGTAGAGGTCTAGACCTAGGGGTATGACAGATTCGATCAGTCGCCACCTCCACTGCACTTTCACAAGCACTAATTTCACTTACACCCTTACCTTTAAAGGCCTCCAATTGTGCTTTAATGGCCTCTAATTCAGCAGCTAATTTAGCATACCCAGGGTCATCCGTAGGCACAGATCCTGTAGAAGGGGCAGGAGTTACTACATTCGGGGAAGGAATAACTTCCAAAGAGGTTACAAGCAAAAGGTCAATAGATAAATCTAAGCTAGGCTCACTAGCAGACTTTGACTTTGATTTAGCTCTTCTAACTCTATCAATCTCAAGTTTGCGCACATAGCACTGCATAGCTAACCAATCATCATCACTTAAAACCTCACATTCCTAGCACCTATTATCTAAAGCACATTCAAACCCCCTGCAACCCATACAGATAGTGTGAGGGTCAACCGACACTTTCGGCAACCTCACCTTGCAAATATCATTCGCACAAATACGATAATGAATTTTTTCACTCATGATAAGAAAGGAAAAAAGACAAAAAACAAAAAACAAACACGATTGCCAAATCCCAACACAGTGTACTTCACCAAAAACGAAGTCCAAAAAGGCAATGAAGGGAAAGCGATCCAAAAAACCTCTAAAAGGCGGACCAACGATGTTGTCGATCCGGCCGGCAGAGATAACCTGAGGAACAGAAAACGGGAATGATTCCAAGTACCACCCTGTAAGGGTTGTTAACCATCTAACCACACAACCACCACAAGGCGGTTGCCGCGATTTTCGATTAAATTCTGCCGCAGTCGGAGACTCAGCTATATATATATAACTGCCAGGTAAGTACTATTCATAAAAATTTAATTTATGTATACAAAAATAAAAAATAAAATAAAATAAAAGATAAAAGAGTATTCAATTAAAATCATAAAAGTTGAATGTCATAAAAGTTAAATATTTTCCAGAAGACCTGCTTCTGAAATAAATCTAAAAATGCCACTTGCATGGTAGGACACATCATTTCCAAGAATCTTGGCAAGGATGAACCTGCCACGCTCACCTCGAGCCTCAAACAAATATCTATTCCGCAAGTTGTTATAATTGGGGCATTCGGTCAACAAATGCCTTACTGTTAGAGGTACCAAACAGTCGTCACAATACAGTTGGTGTTGGCCCTTCAGCAGAAACTCGTGTGTCAACCGAGTGTGACCAATACGGAGACGACAAAGAGACGTCTCCCATTTTCGGGGCATCATATTATACCTCCAATGAGATATGTCATTTGTTACCTCTCGCATTTTATTCCCATCTAGGCTATCCCACTGCTGTTGCCATTTATTGCAAACCAATTTCTTGATGTCAGGTAAGAAATCATTACTGGGAATGGGATACCTTCTTGGCAGCAACTCGGATGCAGCCTTCTTAGCCAGTGAATCTGCCTTCTCATTCCCAGACACACCTACATGTGCTGGAACCCAACAAAATTGAACTGTTATACCTCTCCGTCCAATAATAAAAAGCCATTCTAAAATCTTTAAAACTAGAGGGTTATTAGAATTAAAAACTTCTATAGCTTGAAGGACACTCCTTGCATCACTAAAAATTGTAAAATTACCCTCCTTCTCCAACGCTATTTTCTCAATAGCGGTTAATATGCCATACAGTTCGGCAGTAGTGGTCAGAGGAAGTGCACCTCTACAATTAAAACCATTACTATGTACTCCAAATCCAACGCCAGCATCAGATTTGGAGCCATCAGTATAGATAAAAGTTGATCCTCTATGTTCTTTAACATGTTCATTAAAAAGACACCTGGCTTCTAGGTCTGACATATTCTTCTTATCTCCAATAAAATATTTACAAAATGATATCTCTGGTAACTTCCATGGAGGCGTTGATGATACCTTGAATGGAAGTACCTTATTTCTAATTATATCCAGACTATTTAATAATCGTTTCACCCGAAACCCATAAGGTTGAGGAGATTTTGGGTGCAACTCAAAGGATGATGCGTGTCTTACAAGGCTTGCAGTCTGAAAGGCTAGAGAGTTAGGGAGTCTTTGCAATCTAAACCAATACCGAATAATGGAAGACATTCGGTAAAGGTCTAGAGGTAACTCTCCAGCATCAACAAGGAGACTTGGGATAGGCGAGGTTTTAAAAGCTCCAGTAGACAATCTAATACCTGCATGATGTATCGAGTCTAATATTTTTAACCGGCTTGGGATGGCTGAAGAATATATTTCACATCCGTAACTGATTTTGGAAAAAATCAAGGCCTTGTATAATTTTAAAATAGTATTGCGGTCTGCCCCCCATGATGTATGGGACAATACTTTTAAGATATTCAGAGCTTCAACACATTTAGCTTTTAACGCTTTTAAGTGAGAAACCCATGTAAGCCTATCCCTTGCCGGGACCTATTTGAATAGGGAGGAATCATTTCTCTCCCTTTTCTTCTAGACTGAATGAACTCAGCTCCCCCTTTACCATGACTAATTCCCTGGAGGAAGTCTAAGCTGTGTTTTATCCAATGTGGATATTCCTTCCACCTCTTTAGGCTCTTAAAGAGCCCCTAGAATTAGTTATGGTGTGGGGTCACGGCAATTGGCTGGGCGGGATACACATGTATGTGTCTTTTCTGCTTCTTTTCCAGCTTACCTATCCTAAGCTTACACTTGAAAAGGAATCTAGTTAAATAACTTTAATACTAATCTAAGATTACTTTAAGTCATTGTACATGACTTCTGTAGACTCATGTCCCCCTTTCATTTACAGGAGGAGTATATCCGGTGTGAGAGCGCCTTCTGCAGCGTTCGGCGCCCGGACTTCTACGGCCACCTGGCGTGCCGAACCCACGCCAGCTGTTCCATCTCTAAGGGGACTCTTCAGTATTGGGATCCGCAGGTCTGCACTGTTTGCAAGGACCTGCTCCATGAGGCTTTTGAGGACCCTCCATCAGCGCAGGCCAGGGACGTTGCCCGAGAGAAACTGCGCAAATGGGTGCGTGGTTTCCAGAAGAACGCCACGGGGCCCTATCTCCCGAGCGTGAAGATGAGAGCTTTGCTCTTCCCAAAGGCATCTGCGGATGCTGTTATCCCCAGACCCGAGATCCCAGCGTCCAGCTGACGGTTGAACCGGATGTATCGGACGCACTGCAAGACTTCCATCTTGACGAGGTGGATCGTATGTCGAAAGTGTCGGACACCACAGAAAAGACCCTGATGGCCGAGGGCCAAGAAGAGGAGGAGCATGTGGAGGCTCCGGACTCCGAGGGCAAAGTCGCCTGCGCCCCCTCTATTACTTCCGTTGCTGTAACGGAACCGATTCCCTCTACCTCTTCCACTCCTACACCGTCGTTAGTGGAAAACCAGGATAGTCTCCAGGCCCTAGTGGCCCTCCTGGACGAGAAGTCCCGCAAAGGACATGAAGACCTCGAGAGGGAGATCCTCCGTCTATCGAAGCAGACGGTCAGGAAGATCAATGTTAAGGATCTATCCCTTTGCTCAGTGACCAACCCCTGGAGGCATGCAGAGCACATGCCAGTTACGAGTGGACGAATTTTCGTCAATGATAAACTAGGCGCCGTCCCCCTTGAAGAGGTGGAGTTTTGGCCTAGTTTCGAATCATATCCGGACTGTTACATCCGTCTCAAGTCCGAGCCAGTTTCCAAGGAGGAAACTGAGCCTAAGGAGGTCATTGTCTTTGATCATGCAAAGGCTCAAGCTCTTCTGGCCAGCTGCCTTAAGAGCAAGGGCTACACCAACTCCAAGGTGCCGGCCCTAAGCAAGAAACATCCATCCTTTCTTGCTCCTGCCACCATGGTCTTCCCCTTCGCTGAAAAGTCTCTGCTGGCAGTGTTGAAGGCGGTGGAGAAAGGGAAACCCTGCCCTACATTGGAGGAATGTAGGCACCTCTCCCTCGACCTCCCTCCCGACAACAAGAACTGGAAAGACATCCAGTTAACTTTTTCTGTAGGAAAGTTGGAGGCTGACGTCGCAGGACGGCAGTTTAATGAGAACCTCCTCAAGCTCTCCGAATACCTTCTGCGTCGGGAGCTGGATACAAAGGAGAGACTGGCAGCCTCCCTTTCTCACCAAGTGCAATTGGAGACGATGGCCGGGGACACTCGGACCCCAGACTTCTACATGGTCTTGGCTAAGACCCATCTCGCCACCCTAACGAAGGACTTCTATAGCTTCATCAGGGCCCGGAGAGCCTGTAGAGAATTCGTGTATGCGGATGCTACCGTCAAACACGAACCCCGGAAACTGATTTCCTGCAACATTTGGGGGAAAGATCTCTTCCCTAACGACCTCGTGAAAGAGATCGTAGACAGAGCCGCCACAGAGAACCGGAACCTCAACAAGTGGGGCATGTCAAGGAAGAGGAAATCTTCTCAGGATGAGGGCCCCCAGCCTCAAAAGAAATCGAACAAACCCAGGCCCCAGCAGCGGCAGGTTAAGTGCCAGTTTCTGGCACCCGCTACTCCCCGGTTGGTGGCTCAGCCCCAACAGACCTTTTAGTTGGTCCCTCAGCCGGTGGTGGCTCAGTCACCAGTCTTCACACCTGCCTACGAAAGGCAGTCAACTACCTTTCGTCCCAAAGGTAGAGGCTCCGGCAGAGACTCCTCTCGACGTCCATCCAGAGGGAGAGGAGGAAGGGGAGCAGGCGGCCGAGGTGGCAAACCCTCGGGAAACCAGAAGCAATGAAATGCTTCAGGTGGGAGGAAGACTCCGCCTCTTCCAGGATCGTTGGACCTTCGATCCTTGGGCTCACAGCATCATCAAGAACGGACTAGGGTGGAGTTGGGTAACATCACTTCCAAATTCCCATCAATTCTTCCAACACTCCACCCCCGTCCTGGAAGAATACGTCCTAGAACTCTTGAACAAGAAGGTGATCAAGAGGGTAAAGTCCATCAGGTTCCAGGGAAGACTGTTCTGTGTTCCCAAGAAGGACTCCGACAAACTCAGAGTCCTTCTGGACTTGTCCCCTCTCAACAAGTTCATAGTGAACAACAAATTCAAGATGCTAACTCTTCAGCACATAAGAGCCCTACTGCCCCAAAAGGCATTCACAGTCTCAATAGACTTAGCGGACGCCTACTGGCACATTCCAATGAATTGCCAGGCCTCCTCCTACCTAGGATTCAGGCTTCAAAGAAGGCAGTACGCCTTCAGAGCCATGCCTTTCGGACTCAACATAGCTCCAAGGATCTTCACGGAGCTCGTAGAAACGATCGTCCAACAGCTACGCCTACAAGGCGTCCAGGTGATGGCTTACCTGGACGATTGGCTGGTATGGGCAGCATCCTCAGAAGAATGCTTGCAAGCTTCCAGACTGGTGACCCAATTCCTGGAACAACTGGGTTTCTAGATCAACACCAAAAAGTCTCGACTTTCTCCAGCTCAGAAGTTTTAATGGCTAGGAATCCATTGGAACCTTCAGTCACACCGCCTTTCCATCCCTCTGAAGAAAAGGAAGGAAATAGCAGGATCTGTCAAGAGACTTCTAAAATCCAAACGGATTTCAAGACGTCAACAGGAGCAGGTTCTCGGCTCCCTCAAGTTCGCTTCAGTGACAGACCCAGTGCTACGAGCACAGCTAAAGGATGCATCGGGAGTCTGGAGAAGATACTCATCCATCGCTCGAAGAGATCTCAAGAGACCTTTACCAACCAGGCTTCGCTCACTCCTAAAGCCATGCTCGGAGGCAAAGAACCTAAGAAGATCAGTTCCCCTTCAACCACCGCATCCGTCGGTCGTTATCCACACGGATGCATCGCTAGAAGGATGGGGGGGTTACTCCCATCAACGACAAGTTCAAGGAACATGGTCTTCCCTATTCAAGACGTTCCACATCAACTTCTTGGAGGCCATGGCAGTCCTTTTTTCTCTGAAGAGGCTGTCTCCACACCCCTCGTCCCACATCCGTCTAACTCTGGACAGCGCCGTTGTGGTCAGATGTCTCAACCGTCAGGGCTCACGATCGCCCCAACTCAACCAAGTGCTATTACCCATCTTCCGCCTAGCGGACAAGAAGAGATGGGCACCTCTCAGCAGTTCACTTACAAGGATTCCGCAACGTGACGGCGGATGCTCTATCAAGGACAACCCCGATAGTCAGAATGGTCCGTACACGCAGACTCATTCTCCTTCATCTCTCATCAAGTCTCGGAACTGCAGATCGACCTCTTCGTAACGAGCGACAATAAACAACTTCCTCGTTACATGGCCCCATACGAGGACCCCAGAGCGGAAGCAGTGGATGACATGTCCCTGGATTGGAACAGATGGTCCAAGATTTACCTGTTCCCTCCACCCAACCTTCTGCTGAAAGTCCTCACTAAGCTGAGAACCTTCCAAGGAACAGCAGCCCTAGTGGCACCCGAGTGGCCCCGGAGCAACTGGTTTCCTCTAATCCTGGAATTACAACCCAAGCTAATTCCCCTGCCGGACCCAGTTCTCTCCCAGCAAGTTCAGAAGTCGATTGTCTTCGCTTCATCAAGGAAAACCCGAGACCTACATCTCATGATTTCCTCTCCCTAGCTTTTAAGAAGAGGTTTGGGATCTCGAAGAAAAGTTTGGACTTCCTAGAGGAATACAAAACAAAATCTACCAGAAGGCAATACGAGTCTTCCTGGAAGAAATGGGTGTCCTTCGTCAAGGCTAAAAATCCTACAGAAATCTCTATAGACTTTTGTCTGTCCTTCTTTATTCACCTTCATGGACATGGCTTGGCAGCCAACACAATTTTCACCAGCAAATCGGCCTTGACAAAACCACTACTCTATGCCTTCCAGATCGACCTGTCCGACGACATTTTTAACAAGATGCCAAAGGCATGTGCTAGACTCCGTCCTGCACCTCCACCGAGACCTATCTCCTGGTCTCTCGACAAAGTGCTCCAATTTGCCTCAAGTTTGGACAACAAGTCTTGCCCTCTGAAAGATTTGACTCAAAAAGTGACTTTCCTTTTTGCTCTCGCCTCCGGGGCCAGAGTCAGTGAGATTGTGGCTTTATCAAGAGAAGAGGGCCAGATACAGTTTGCTGACACAGGCAAACTTACCCTCTTTCCTGACCCAACGTTTCTCGCCAAGAACGAGCTTCCCACCAAACGGTGGGGCCCCTGGAGAATCTGCTCTCTGAAGGAAGATGTCTCTCTATGCCCAGTGAAGAGTCTAAAGGTCTATCTTCGAAGAACTTCAGACTTTGGCAGAAGACAGCTCTTTTAAGGAGAAACATCGGGGTCTGATTTGTCACTCAAACAACTAAGGGCGAAGTTCACCTACTTTATTCACAGAGCGGATCCTGACAGTACACCCGCAGGTCATGATCCCAGGAAAGTCGCCTCTTCCCTGAACTTTTTCCAGTCAATGGATTTCGAGAGTCTTCGCTCTTTCACAGGCTGGAAATCCTCAAGAGTGTTTTTCAAACACTATGCGAAGCAGGTGCACGAGTTGAAGCGTTTCGTGGTAGCAGCAGGTAGTGTGCTAAAACCTGCTACTTAGTGCTGCGTAGAACAGTGAGTTATTTGGGACTCTAACTCCATGGGTGCCTGTGTTGACCCTAGTGCGAAACATCGTGATTTTAAGTGCCACCTTATGACACTAAGAACTGTTCTTCTACAAAGGTGAAGTAACATAGACAGAAACATGTGTGCCACATGTTTTAACATGAAGTGTATATAAGACTTTCTAGAAAGACTTTATAGTTCCTCTGGAACTTATGTCTGTAATGGCAAGTTTTCCTTTACAGATTCCACACCCACTTCTGATGTCTTTAGTCTATGTTTTTAATTGCATTTCATATTTAAAATTTGCTTATTTAATGCTAATTCTTGATTTACTGAATAAAAGGGAATTTGGTTACCCTGTGCATCTCATTTCGCCCTCACTCATGAAATAAAAACACTGTTACAGAATTTTTATTACCCTATTATTTGGATATTATGAACAATGTTATAATATTGTTTCTCTTGATGCACACTCATCTAGACCAAGGTAATTTGTTCCAACATGATTGTACTTACCTTCTTCTATCTGGCCCTGGGACCGGCAGGTATCTCCGAGACTAGGTGAGTTCCTCTATCAAGTAACTTCAAGATGTTCCTTGCATCCAAATAGGACTTCCCTGCCAGGGGGGCAGGAAGCGGTAACATGGTATATGCTTATCTGAAGTGACATGTAACGGATATGTCACAGGTCTCTGTGGTCATCAGACCCAAGGAATATTGTTTAGAGGTTGAAAGGCACTACAAAAGGGAAAAATCCACGATACATTAATTCTCTGGTACACTTCCATCATGGCTTGAGCCCAAAAACCGGATTTTGAACAAAGTGAAAAATCTATTTTTGGGTGAGATAGCCATGTCATCCTGATGGACCCGCCCTTGTTGTACCGTAACAGTAACGGAGGAGGAGAATTTAGTAACGGCTCCTACCATAACTTGCCACAACTTCCCCCTCGAAGCGTAAACGCTATGTGGGGTGCAGGTAACTATGTGGCGTGTCAAGCATACGTCCCCTGTTATCATACGATATCCTAAAGGGAAACCTTATGGGTACTCACGCCAGAAGTTAGAATTCTGTGAAACCTTTAGTTTAATTCTCTGGGAATATCTACTGTAGTCATATATACCCTTAGGAAGCTACTGAAGGAACCTTCCATCAGGACGACATGGCTATCTCACCCAAAAATAGATTTTTCGCTTCGCTCAAAATCCGTTATTTACACTGTTATTTTGGTCTTTAATTATACTTTTTTGGGCTTGGCCATGTCGTCCTGGTGGAAGGTTCCTTTAGGTAGCTTTCTAAGGGATATTTGCTACAGTGACACTCCCAGAGAAATAAACCGAAGGTCTCCAGGATTCTAACTCTTGGCGCGAGTATCCATAAAATATTTAAGGACATCGCATAATATCAGGGGACGTATTTTTTAGATACGACACATAGCAATCTTCACCCAGAATAGATTTAACTCTCTGAGGGGAAAGAGTGGCAAAAGAAGGGGGTGCCGATCTAGGTACCCGGTGGACCTCCTATCTGCCCTAGTACTGGCCGCCATTCCTTTACTTGTAGCCGATATGACTAAGTGTTCTTCCAATGTTATCCCAGTGTTATCGCAAGTTATCGGAATATCAATCATGCAATCTCCGACATCTTCATTCTTTGGAAAGTTGAGTATTAATTCTTTCCCATGTATAAATTTTGGCTCCCATCTCACAGTTAAATTCCAATAAATTAAGTGTGTTAAGTTGAGCATAGCCACGACTGGAGGCGGCCATTTTTACGACCTCTGTTGCCATTATTATTGCATTTTATTTAGCTAGTACGGCGACTTTCCCGGTATTTAGCTATAATATTAGCTAGTTAGGCAAATTATACAAGTGAAGATTGTGCATACAAATAGATTATTATTCCTCTTCCTATATGTAACTTTACTTTTCGTATACGGTGGGGGCCCCGGTGGTAACAACCATGGCCGTGGTTCTTCCCGAAATTAGGCTAGCCTAACTCGTATATGTATATGTTAGTAAAGTAATTCCCCATGTTTAACCTCGCCCTATTGTTCCTTATTAATTCGTATGGGGACATACATCCCCTAAAATTTATGGATAAGAGGCTAAACCCTTCCTACCTCCCTGAGCCGCCGCCATTACAGGCGGCAACCTCTATCTTTCGTCATTTGCCGTTGAGTAGAACTCCGGCTTGACTTAGATAGTTATACACCGTCTGTCTTCTTTGCCGCCGAGTATCCCGGCTTTGAAATAAGATGGTAGCTCAGGGTGTACTGTCTTGCAGCTGACAATGTTGCCGACAGGGGAGCACAGGGTGTACTGTCTTGCAGCTGACAATGTTGCCGACAGGGGAATCTTTGTTCCTCTGCCGCTCACGACGTCATTGGCACAGGAAGCCATGCTTCCTTAGTTCACGGCCGAAAGTAGGCAGCATACCTGCCGCCGCCTTTCTCCCCTGTGAACTATAAGACCCTTTCCCCTCCCCCCTCTGTCCTTTAGTGTCGGCCTAGACGTCACAACATTCTTTCGCCGATACTCACACAGTCATCCCGGCTTGCCGGGTTGACTGCGTTGCCGGCCGAGACCCTACCAGCAGCAGTTAGGTTGCCGCCTCGGTCACTTTCCCCTTATGTCCTTCCTTCACTGGAAGTGAATGCCCCGGGGGGGAAAGATTGAGCCGGCCCTGACGGCTGCCGGTGGGAAACCCAACATACTGTTAAGAATTCTTCAGTCCTCTCTTGGCCTGCCATCCACAAACCTTGCAACCGGCAGTACACCCGGCGGCAAAATTTTGTGGATGGATGGAAGCTAGAATCAGATGGATTCTTATCCCTTACATTAGAATTCTCATACTGGCAAGGAGACAGTAGGCGGCCTGACAGTCCTCCTACACTTCCAATTGTTGTGCTAAACACTAACAATAGGAAACTCTCCTGCCTTAATACTTTCTCTCTCCCAATCAGTTAGTGCCGCCAGGTACTAACCTAACCCCGGTAGTGTGCCGGCTGGACTACAGTATATAGAATATACAGTAGTACATTTAATTTCTAACATATTCCATGTTTCCTATCACAGTCTATTGCTGGACCACGATATCATGTTGAGGTTGAGTAATCCCTCAACACCCAGATGAATCCTTTGATCATCGGGACCCTAATAAATCACCGCTCAATATTAATATATTACAGGTGGATATAGTTAGTATAAACACTTACTAACCCTAACTCTAAGTACTAGAGTTTCCTCCACCCTGTATTCTTCTTAACAAGGAACCTAAAATATTATTATTGACAGATGTCTCAGTAATTGATTGGGGTGGGAAGTGTAGATATGTGTCTATCCTATTTCCTTTCCAGCTTACTATCCTAAGCTACCATAAACAATAGTAATTACTATTGTTGATAAAAATTGTACGATTTTATATCACGAATATAAAAGCTATATACTCATTGAGACCCTTTTCCTTTACAGGAGGAGCCAATATAGAAGTGTGCAGCTTTAGCCTGCAACCACAAAGACTCTTGTGGCTTCACGAAGTGCAGGACTCATGCCCCCTGCAGCATCGTGTCGGGAGTCCTCAAGTACTGGGACCCGAAGGGTTGCCCCACCTGTTCAACCCTGCTGGCCAATGATTTCGGAAAAGCTCCCTCTGTCAACATGGAGAATAGAGATACGGTGAGGGAGACCCTTCGCTAATGGGCAAGTAGATTCCAAAAGAATTTTCAAGGGCCGTACTTACCTGACGACTCCCTAAGGTACACTGTTCCCAAGGCTCTACCTAACGCGGTGGTTCCCCAGAAACAGGTCCAGTCTCCCCTCATACAAATGAGGATAAGACGTGGACATAGCCAAGGCACTAGAAGGCATGGACATCCTTCAAGAAAGGACGTCAGAAGTGTTCATTGACACTGAGAAGGCCTAACTACAAGTAAGCCCTGAAGAAGACGTGGAACATCCACAAGCGGAGGAAGAAGGATTCGTTTCAACGGCAACTGAAGACCCTCAGCTTGCCGGGATGGCATACCAACCTATGCCGTCGATCTCTTCAATCCCAACTCCATAACCACTGGCATAGGCCGTCATGAACGAAGATATCCTCACTTCGATTCAACGGATAATGGAATTGTTCTATAAGGTACAAGAGACGATGAGAGAATCACTCAGACTGCAACAGATACTATTGCAAGAGAGGATGGATCACCCAGGACCTACCAAGAGCTCTACTAAGAAGCTTCTTAAGGTGCTGAATTTCTCTTACTGCTCCGAAACCAACCCCTTGAGGTATACGGAGCATATACCCATGATTAATGGGAAACTATTTGTATCACAGAAGTTGGGGACCAAACTGATTGAAGATCTTAAATTTTGGCCCAACTTTTCAGTTTACCCAGAATGCTACATGAGACTGCGGGATGAACATGCAACCTGTGAGGAAACGGTACCCAAAGAGGTCACTGTCCTCGATTGATTGATTTAAAGTTTTCAGGCATCCTCACACCTAAGGTCATAAAAGTTTAAAGTCATTTTAAAAGTTAAATAGTTTTCAGAAGACCTGCTTCTGAAATAAATCTAAAAATGCCACTTGCATAGTAGTACACATCATGTCCAAGAATCTTGGCAAGGATGAACCTGCCACCCTCACCTCGAGCCTCAAATAAATATCATAATTAGGGCATTCAGTCAACAGATGCCTCACTGTTAGAGGTACCAAACAATCGTCACAATATGGTTGGTGTTGGCCCTTCAGCAGAAACTTGTGTGTCAACCGAGTGTGACCAATACGGAGACGACAAAGAGACGTCTCCCATTTTCGGGGCATCATGTCATACCTCCAAGGAGATATGACATTTGTTACTTTTCTCATTTTATTCCCATCTAGACTATCCTAGTGCTGTTGCCATTTATTGCAAACCAATTTCTTGATGTTAGGTAGGAAGTCATTACAGGGAATGGGATACCTTCTTGGCACCAACTCTGATGCTGCATTCTTCGCCAATGAATCTGCCTTCTCATTCCCACACACCTACATGTACTGGAACCCAACAAAATCGAACCATTATAACTCTCCTTCCAATAATAAAAAGCCATTCTAAAATCTTTAAAACTAGAGGGTTACTAGAATTAAAAGCTTCTAAAGCTTGAAGGACACTCCATCCATCACTAAAATTGGTAAAATTACCCTCCTTTTCCAACTCTATTTTCTCAACAGCGGTTAGTATGCCATACAGTTCGGCAGTAAATATCGAAGCTGTTAGAGGATGTGCACCTCTACAATTAAAACCATTACTATGTACTCCAAATCCAACGCCAGCATCAGCTTTGGAGCCATCAGTATATATAAAAGTCGATCCCCTATGTTCTTCAACATGTTCCATAAACAGAGACCTGGATTCCAAGTCAGTCATATTCTTCTTAACTCCAATAAAATATTTACAAAATGATATCTCTGGTAATTTCCATGGAGGCGTTGACGATACCTTTAATGGAAGCACCTTAATTCTAACTATTTCAAGACTGTTTAAAAATTGTTTAACCCGAAACCCATAAGGTTGAGGAGATTTTGGGTGCAACTCAAAGTATTTTGTGTGACTTACATGGCTTGCAGTCTGAAAGGCTAAAGAATTAGGGAGTCTTTGCAATCTAAACCAATACCGAATAATAGCAGAAATTCGGTAAAGATCTAGAGGTAACTCTCCAGCATCAACAAGGAGACTTGGGATGTGTGAGGTTTTAAATGCTCCTGTGGACAATCTAATACTACCATGATGTATTGAATCTAATATCTTTAACCGGCTTGGGGTGGCTGAGGAGTATATTTCACATCCGTAACTGATTTTGGAAAAAATCAAGGCCTTGTATAATTTCAAAATAGTATTGCAGTCTGCCCCCCATGATGTATGGGACAAAACTTTTAAAATATTCAGAGCCTCGAGACATTTAGCTTTTAACGCTTTTAAGTGAGAAACCCATGTAAGCCTACAATCAAATATCAAACCTAAAAATTTAGCTTCATTTGCACATGGTATCCGTTGACCTTTAATAAATATATCTGGGTCTGGATGTACTCCCCGGATACGACAAAAATGGACAATAGTAGTTTTACTTGTCGAGAACTTAAATCCATTCATATCAGCCCACTGGATAATTTTGTCAATTGAAAGTTGTATTTTTCTCTCAACCATTGCCATTCTGGCTCCAGCAAATGATATTGAGAGATCATCCACAAATAATGTTGAGAGAACATCCCGGGAAATGACTGAGGATATCCCATTAATTGCTAGTGCAAAAAGTGTTACACTCAGCACACTACCCTGAGGAACTCCTTCTTGACACTTACTCTCTGATAGAGCTTCCCCCACTCTCACTTGAAAAATCACAAATTTTAAGTAATTTGTATTTTTCCTAACAATTCTTACCTCGAACTACTTTCTTAGGAGTATCTGGGATCTCCTCCCAACCGACCAGAGTTTTGTGTAGTTTAGCCTATAGTCCCGTTTTCTATGAGGGGTAACCTCAGGTGGAGTGGAACATGCCATGAGGCTATCCCCCAGGTCAGAGAGCATGCTTGCTCAGGTCTCGATCTCCAGTAAGTTCTTGATAGCTTAGGTATCTATGAAGTCCAGCAAGGCACTCGGGGTAGGATGGGCGGGCCATTACCCGAAAGTAGTTTGAGGTAAGTATTGTTAGGAAAAATACAAATTACTTAAAATTTGTGATTTGTTCCAACACAGAATACTTACCTCGAACTACTTTCTTAGGAGACTTATACCTTAGGAGGCGGGAGTGTCCTTCAGGACCTAGAGACCGTGACAAGAATATAAGAGGAACCTCGAGAAAACACGAGAAAAAAGGGAAAACTACGCAAAAAACCATCTTAGTGTCTATGTAACTCACTTCTGCAAGAATCCTAGGAGACATGTCCTTCCAATGATAGTGTATCCCATGGCAGTTTCAGGGGGGCTACTCGAGCCATTTCCGGTAAGGGAATAGGGGAAGGAAGAACAAGGGGGCTCAGGAAGGAACCTATGTCTCTTGGACTCGCTACCCGCAGTTACCACTGGGGCTACACCATTAAACCATTTGGAGCGCGGAAATGACGGGACCGCGCGAGAACCCGCCCAGGGACTTTCTCGAGTAGTCCTTCAAGCAGTGAGCCGTAAAGGGCGACTGGTTAGACCAAGTACCTGCCCTCAGGCTTTGGCCCACTGCCATGTTCTTCCTAAATGCCAAAGAAGCATTTAGACTCCTAATGTTGTGGGGTCTGGGCTTTCCTGGAAAGGGGACCCCTGAACTACTGTAGGGCCTGACGATCACTTGCCTTATCCAGAAGAAGAAAGTGTTCTTGGAGACTGGCTCCTTCACAGTCCCGAGGAAAATGAACAGACTCTTGATCTCGGGATGAAGTCTAGCTGTCCTTTCTAATAACTGCCATACTGCAAGTCCCTCGGGTTGTCCGAGCGAGGAATAGCTGGCACTGGGAACAATTCTATTTTGGGTTCCCAAACAACTGGATTCTGAGTCTTGGCTACGAAGGAGGGTAAGAATCTGAAAGTAGTTTCTCGCCAGCCCTTCGAGTGTGAGATCTCGTACGACAGGCCAGGAATCTCACCTACTCTTTGCTGATGCCAGAGCTAAACGAAAGACTGCCTTGAGGGTGCGCTCCTTGTCTAGAATGTCTTTTAGAGGCTCGAAGGGAGGTACCAAAATCAACTTCAAGTACCCTAGCCACATCCCCCTGGGGCACTCTAACGTCTTGGGGGAAAAAACGACTGCTCGAAGCTCTTGAAGAGCGTCGAGATCTACCTGGAGGCACCCAGGTCTATGTCCTTCAGGAGGAAGACTTGGAATGGACATGCCCCTTTAGTCCCTGAGATAGACCAGGGAGTCTGCTATCTCGTGAATGGAGGCCCCTAACGTCCTGATGTTCTTCGAGGAGCACCCCTTAGAAAAGGTAGCCCACTACGCCTGGTACACCTCGACTGACGAACGCCTCAGGTACCCTGTCATCCTTGATGCTGTCTTCGACGGAAGTCCTTCCTTTTTCAGCAGACGCTCGATAACCTCCCCGCGTGAAGGAGGGACCAAGGGTTTTCGTGGAGCCTCTGGAAGTGAGGCTGACGGAGAAGGTCTGGTCTGTCTGGAAGTAACCCAGGAGTAACGCATGCCAGTTCCTTTAGATCCGCGAACCACTCCCTCTCTGGCCACCAGGGCGCTACCAAAGTCACCCACAGGTTGGCCGTCCGTCTCATTGGAAGGCATCCTCGAACGTTGCTGCTGGATCTGGCACAGGAAAACAAAACACGGGGAGCTGTGCGTTTAGTCTCGTGGCGAAGAGGTCGACCACCGGGGAGCCCCACTTCAGGGAGAGGGTTTTGACCACTTCTGGGTGTAGGGACCACTCGGGCCCTACCACTCGACCCTTCCAGTTGAGGCCGTCGGCCAGGACGTTCCTCTTCCCCGCAGAGAACCTGGCTGAAAAATGAATTTGTTCCACTTCAGCCCATTCTAGGAACTCCATCGTGAGATTGCACCGTTCCTTTGACTTCAGTCCTCCTTGCTCTTTCACGTAGGCCACCACCGTGGCGTTGTCGCACCCCGGATCCACGGAGCTTCCCCGGGGTGGATGGACGATCACTAGGCCCGCTCTTTGTACGATCCTCATGTCCTGCACGTATATGCCATTTTGTCGAGAAGATGAGCACCCCAGCTCTCCTTGGATACGTCAGTGAACAGGAGCATCCCCGGAGGGTAGGCAGAAAAGGGCATTCCCTTGAGGGCGTTCGTTCCGATTGCTACCACCCCAGGACTTCCTTCGTCTCTGGGGACACCAGGACTATCTAGTGCGGGGAGTCCTATCAGTCTTCGCCAGACCTTGGTTCTCCTGGGTTGGCCCGACAGGAAGGGCCAGAGTATCTGTTTCAGGGTGTCCAGTTTCTCCTCGGAGGGGAAGGACCTCGCCATCCGGGAGTCTAGAACCAACCCTAGGTAGGTCATCCTGGTGGAGGAAATCAGCCGGGACTTCTCCAGGTTGATGAAGATACTCAAGACGTTGTAGGACTGCTGGAGCTTCTCGTCTTGCTCCCTCAGTACTTCCTCTGGGACTGAAAGCAACAACCAGTCACCTAAGTACCGAGTCTGGCGGATGTCCTGTTCGTACGCCCAGCCTGAAACTGTTGAGAAGACCAACGTGAAGCCCTGTGGACTGCCGACAGTCTGAAGCATAGGGTTTTGAACTGCCATGTTTAGGTACTCCATTTTTCCCTTAAGAACCTCCTGTTGGAGGGATGGACAGGGACCTGGAAGCAGACGGCTTCGAGGCCTATGGACCTCAGCAGTCCTCCTCCTTCACGGTCGCTAGGACCGACTTCGGAGTGTCCATCTTGAAGCCGGTGTTGTACACGAATTGCTGAGGGCTGAAAGGTCTCCAGAACCCTGTCGCCTTCTCCACCAGGAAGAGCCTGTTGTAGAACCCTGGACTCGGTTTTCGACTGGTTCTACTGCCCCTTTCGCCAGCATTGCCGAGCCTTCTTCCTGCAATATTGCTACTCTCCAGGGGGCTCTGGATGCCAACCACTCCCCCTGTTGATCTGGGATCCGAGGTGGAGGTCCGCTAGGAAGGGAAGCTTGTACCCCTCCTTTAGTACTGCTACGGTCCCCGGATCCGCTCCGTGGTCCCGCCATGTTTGCCAATATCGTTTGAGGCATCCCCCCACCTGAGGCACCAGCAGGAGTAGGGGGGCCTCCCCTCCTAACTCCTTCGAGAGCCGCGGCCTGAACGCCCTCTCCTGGAGTCTGAGTAGGAGGGTCTGAAGGTTAACTGAGGAGTCGAAGCTCCCCTACGGAGGGCAAGGCAAGGTAAAGATTACGTGTGTCAACTTTTACAACCGAAGGGCGGACGGAGCCGAAGAGGCACTGGTTAAAGGTGCGGGGCTCCCTCTCCATCGGCCACTGAGGCAGGCACTGGAGAGGCAATAGCCCCGTTCGACCCGCTCGGGGGAAAAACCACTCTGCTTTCGTCACGGATGGGGCCGTCATGGGCCTACCCCCTCCCGGGGAAATCTGTGGGGTTTAAGTACCCTGCCCTGTCAGCGGCCTCTTCTGATGCTTGAATGGGGCTGGCCGGGACAATGGCACGGCTGGCCCTCTCACGGATGGAGCCGCCATAACGGCGGTATCCGTCATGGGTGTGTCAGCGGCCCCCTCCAATGCTTGGATGGGGCTGGCCGGGACGATGGAGCAGCTATCCCCATCACGGATGAATCCACTGGGACGGAGGTACCCGTCATGGGTCTCCCCCCTCCCGGGGAGATCCGTGGGGTTTAAGTACCCTGCCATGTCAGCGGCCGCCTCCGATGCTTGGACGGGGCTGGCCGGGACGATGGCACGGCTGGCTCCATCACGGATGGAGCCGTCGGGACGGAGGTAGCCGTCATGGGAGTGTCAGCGGCCACCTCCAATGCTTGGATGGGGCTGACTAGGACGATGGCACGGCTGGCTCTATCACAGATGGAGCCGCCGGAACGGAGGTAGCCATCATGGGTGAGTCAGCGGCCACCTCCAATGCTTGGATGGGCCTGGCCAGGACGATGGCACGGCTGGCTCCATCACGGATGGAGCCGCCGGGACGGAGGTAGCCGTCACGGGTGTGTCAGCGGCCACCTCCAATGCTTGGATGGGGCTGACCAGGACGATGGCACAGCTGGCTCCATCACGGATGGAGCCGCCGGGGCGGAGGGAGCCATCATGGGTGTGTCAGTGGCCACCTCCAATGCTTGGATGGGGCTGGCCAGGACGATGGAGTGGCTATCTCCATCACGGATGAAGCCACTGGGACGGAGGTAGCCGCCATGGGTCTACCCCCTCCCGGGGAATCCGTGGGGTGTGAGTACCCTGGCATACCAGCGGTTGACCACGAAGCCTGAATGGAGCAGTCGTGGTACCGGGTATGGATGCCATGCTGCTGGGTCGATCCAGCGGAGGTAGCCGCTGGAAGGATGGAGCTCCTGCGGATATCCATGGAGCCACGGGCTTCCCGTGCTGGCTGGTTGTTTCTTCCGTTCAGGGCTGGCCAACGAAGGACCGGAGGCTGGGAAAAGGCTGCCAGTCCGAAGGGGCGACTCTCTCCGCTGGGCGGGAGAAGTCGGAACCTTCGCGGGCTTATGCCTATCGACTGAGACCTGGCTGTCGAAGTCTTGGAGGCTGGGACACGGCTGCCAGACCAAAGGGGCGACTCTCTGCTGGGCGGAAGGAGTCGGAACCCTCGCGGACTTATGCCGGTCTGCCAGAGCCTGCTGTAGGGTTGCCGGGGTTCACGTCAAAGGGCGGGCATCACCGTCGAAACGGGGGCCTCCGTCCTGGGTCCACTGCGCTCGTGCCGAGCTAGGTGGCCTTTGGAGGACTTATGCCGGCCTGCCAGAGCCTGCTGTAGGGTTGCCGGGGTTCACGTCGAAGAGCGGGCATCACCGTCGGAACGGGGGTCTCCGTTTGGGTCCACTGCACTCGTGCCGAGCTAGGTGGCCTTTGGAGGTCAGGACTCGACTGCCAGACCGAAGGGGCGACTCTCTCCGCTGCGCGGATGGAGCCGGACCCTTCGCGGACTTACGCCTGTCGACTGGAACCTGCCATGATGAGTCCCTCCGTCGGGTGCCGCTGCTGAGCTTCCTCAGCGCCCCGTCTTGGGAGGCTCCTTCTCGGCGACATCCTCGGCTGCAGAAGTAACTGAAAAACACGCCAAAGAGGCTGGAGAAGAATTAGGGACATTTTTCCCCCACATGGGGTCATCAGAGGAGACGTGGCCTGCTTGCACCAGGACTCCGTCCCCCAACACACTCCCGCCCCTCCCTCAAGCCCCTCACTCGTCTGGAACGACGCCACAACCCCACTATCCTGAAGATCAGACTCTTGGGGAAGGGCCGCGGCCCTCTTCCCCACAACGGACTTACCTCGTCCCCTACTCTGGGTAGGGGAGGGTGGTAGGGAAGCTCTGTCAGACGAGACGCCCGGCGAAGCAAGGGGGGGAAGGGGCGCTAGTCTTCTTAGGCGACCTTTTCGTCACCTACTTCTTCTTGGTGCTATACTGCACTCACTCCGACTCCTGGGGAAGAGCAATGGGCACTTCCCCACAACTGACTTACCTCGTCCCCTACTCTGGGTAGGGGAAGATGGCTGTATAAAAAAGCTCCATTCGACGAGGCATCGGGAGAAGTAAGAGGAGAGGCTCGTCTTCCTATGAGACCTCTTGGACGCATTCTTCTTCTTGGTGCCGAAGCGCACCCACTGCACCACGTTCCAGGACTCGCACTCTGGACACGTGGCTGTAGGAGAACATAAGCTACCCCTACACGACGTAACACAGAGGATAAGGGTAGGAAGGATGATTTATTGTTAATTTGTTCTCTTCAGCTATTTATTTCCTTATTCCATTTCCTCACTGGGCTATTTTTCCTTATTGGAGCCCCTGGGCTTAAAGCATATTGCTTTTCCAAAAAGGGCTGTAGCTAGGATAGTAATAATAATAATAATAAAAATGGGTCCACGTGGGGACCGTGAAAGACACAAAAGGGGGGGTCGGGGACACAGGGTCTCACTGGGTAAGGAGAGAGCGTCGAGATGTTATCACGACGCGACCAGAGAACTTACTGGAGATCGAGACCTGAGCAAGCATGCTCTCTTACCTGGGGGATAGCCTCAGGGAATGTTCCACTCCACCTGAGGTTACCCCTCATAGAAAACGGAACTATAGGGTAAACTACACAAAACTCTGGTCGGTTGGGAGGAGATCCCAGATACTCCTAAGAAAGTAGTTCGAGGTAAGTATTCTGTGTTGGAACAAACTCTATTTGAAAGAAATGCCTGAATAAATATTGGCAGCTCTCCTCTCAATCCCAATTCGTGAATTGTTTTAAGTACAGTGAACCCTCGTTTATCGCGGTAGATAGGTTCCAGACGCGGGCGCGATAGGTGAAAATCCGCGAAGTAGTGACATCATATTTACCTATTTATTTAACATGTATATTCGGACTTTTAAAACCTTCCCTTGTACGTAGTACTGTTAACAAACCACCCTTTAATGTACAGAACACTTAATGCATGTACTACAGCACCCTAAACTAAAACAGGCACAAATATTAAAGGCGATTTTATATCATGCGTTTCCTAAACACCTAAAAAGCACGATAAAAAATGGCAACCAATGTTTTGTTTACGTTCATCTCTGATCATAATGAAGAAACAAACTCATTTAGTGTACACATATATGTATAGGTTAGTTTTTGCATCGATTATATTGATTATACAGTACTGTATGTTGATTTTTTTATTACCAATGTTTTAGTTTACGTATTTTTCTTAGGACTTCCAAATGAAATCTTTTTCTTTATGACGCCGCCTGAAACGACGGCGTGTACGCTCAGTAAACAACCACACTCAGAACAAACAAGGCATTTAACGCGCATGATGATAGTGATAAATAATGATACAGTACATACAGTATTTACAGTAAAAGCATTTACAAAATATGTTACCTTACAAATATAAATTATACAGTACTTGTACGTAGCAAAGCAGGAAAACAATTTACGAGAGAGAGAGAGAGAGAGAGAGAGAGAGAGAGAGAGAGAGAGAGAGAGAGAGAGAGAGAGAGAGAGAGAGAGAGAGAGAGAGAGATTGTTTTACGTACGTAAATGTAAATTTTAAACAAAAAAAATATGATAGGTTACAACATGTAGACTTTTAAAACCTTCCCTTTAACTTAATGCATACAGTACGTACATTACTAAACTATAAAACAGGCAGTAAGAATATTAAAGTAAAAAATAAAGATTGTTACTGTACTCACCACGAAAGAAGTTGAAGAAAAACTTGAATGGTGATGGCGATGAATTTGCTGCACAGTAGAAATGATGATGATGAAGCTGATGATGTGTTCTACTGTGCAGTCAATGATAGTATTTTACGTCTCTTCAGACGGAGGTGTCTTTTCCTGGGACACCTCTTCAACTTCTTCCTGGGAAACTTCTTCAATTTCTTCCGAAGGCGTACTAGCAGGAGGAACTGGCTCTTTTTTGCGAGGCTGGAAGAACATTGTGATCGGAAGTTGTTGCCGCTGCTTCTTTTTTCGATCCAAGAGCATCCTGTAGGGAGTCATGATGTCATCGACCTTGTTGGAGAATTGCACCGAGCGAACCATATCCTCGTCCCACTCTTGTAACATTTCTTTCGCCTCCTTGATATGGTTGCAGAACTTGGCAAGCCGTTCTAATGTTAAGCCCGTTTCTTCGACATTTTCTTGGGTCTCTTCCTGGGTACCCTCACTCTCTTCCTCACTTGCCGATTTCGTCAGGTCTTCGAGGTCTGCGTCAGTTAGGGGCTGGGAATGGCAGTCCAACAACTCGTCGACGTCTTCAGTCGTCATGTCGCCAAACCCGTCACCTCCAATTATGGCAGCCAACTGCACAGATTTCCGTATTGCAGAGTGTTGGATTTCCGACGGAGTAAATCCCTTGTCGTCGTAAACAATATCGGGCCACAGCTTCTTCCAGCTCGCATTCACGGTTGCAGGTTTCATCTCTTGAAGTACCTTCTGAATATTCTGCAGGCACGTGGCTATGGTGTACTGCCGCCAGTACGCCTTCAAGTTGAAATCTTCATCCTCGTCATCTTGGGCAGCATCCACACACGCAACGAGGTCCGCCAAGGTATTCTTCGTGTAGAGGGCCTTGAACGCCCTGATAACCCCCTGGTCCATCGGTTGAATTAATGACGTGGTGTTGGGTGGCAGGAACTCAACCTGAACGCCCTCACGCGACAGGTCAGTTGCGTGTCCACCAGCGTTATCCATAAGGAGAAGGATCTTGAATGGCAAGCCCTTCTCTAAGAGATATTCATGAACTTGCGGGATGAAACACTGGTGGAACCAGTTGGAGGTCAGCATCTTCGTAATCCATGCTTTTTGATTATACATCCAGTACACGGGAAGGAGATTCTTATTTTTATTTTTCAAAGCGCGAGGATTTTTCGACTTATAAATAAGCCCCGGCTTTAACAAAAATCCAGCAGCATTGCCACACATCACGAGGGTAACGCGATCCTTGAATGCCTTAAAGCCAGAGGCTTTGGCTTCCTCTTTGAACAGGAAAGTTCGCGACGGCATTCTCTTCCAAAACAAGCCAGTCTCATCCATATTAAAGACTTGTTCCGGCTTGTATCCACCTTCGGCGATAATATTCTTGAACGTCTGGTTCACGTAAGTTTCAGCAGCGGCAGTGTCAGCGGAAGCAGACTCCCCATGCAGGGAAACGCTTTTCAGGGCGAAGCGTTTCTGAAACTTCGCGAACCATCCTTTGCTTGCGGAAAAACGTTTCTGAGGCTGGGAATCAGTGGATGTCCCTGGTTGAGGATCATCTGCATCATCATCATCTTCAGCATGGTTGCCGTCGTCGTCTTTAGGTTCCTTTGCAGCAAAATTCTCATATAAACTCAAAGCCTTTGTTTGGATGGTGTTCGAATCCAAGGCTATGTTCTTCTTCCGGCAGTCGGCAATCCACACAGCTAAAGCACCTTCCATGCGTACGATCGTTTTATTACGCATTGTAACGACTCGCTTCGCTGATCTGCTAAAGGTGATTGCAGCCGTCTTTCTAATGTTCGCCTCGTCCTTCTTGATATAGCGAACGGTGGATTCGTTGATGCCAAAATGGCGCGCAGCGGACACGTAACTTCTACCATCTTTTAACATGTCGAGAAGCGTAACCTTCTCAGCTATCGTCATCATCCTTCGGTGGCGTTTAGGCTCACTACCAGCCTTACTAGAAGCAGAACGCTTGGGAGGCATTGTACAGTAGGATTTAACAGAAAGTTCAACAAAAAGTTCAACTTAAAACAGTCGCACACAGCACAGATTAAACTTCACAAACTTAAGAACGTCTACTCAGCGATACGCGGAAAGAGAAAGTGAACGATCCAGCCCCACGAGAACTTTGATGCTGCGGGTAGAAGATGCGGGCAAAACACCAATCACAGGCTAGATAACAAAACTTGAGTTCTGATTCGTCATCTATCAGCGCTTGAACCAATCACAACCCGTCTTACAGTACTATGATGCGTTGGTTACTCATAGAAGATGCCCCGCGCATACTGAACGTACGTAGATTAAGTACAATACCGTAATAATAATAAATAATGATAATAATACTGTACAGTAATAATAATAATAATAATGATAATAATAATAACAATAATAATTTTATTAACAACAACAACAATAATAATAATAATAACAATAATAATAAAAATTTACGTACGCTATTTTACGCCTCTCTCTCTCTCTCTCTCTCTCTCTCTCTCTCTCTCTCTCTCTCTCTCTCTCTCTCTCTCTCTCTCTCTCGTACGCTTATTCGAAATGTGATTTTTGCAACAAAGAATATTATTGGATGCAGTACTGTACTACGTACGTATACATACAAAAGATTCATGGAAAAGAAGCACATCCATTACAGTACACACCATTCTAATATGGTATGACTGCATCTGATTTGCGTTTCATGTTCGATTTAATTTTACTACGTACTGAATTATCGTATGATCACATTCTCTTTTCGTGTTTTATTTCTTTCTGTGCTGAATTATATATCATATGTAATGCAATGAACAATCAGTAAGAGCAGATATTACTAATTACAGTATTAATGGAATTACAGGTAACAAAATATCGTATTTGGTTGTCTTCAGATTTCGCGGTATTTTCGAATTTTCCGGAAAATCCGCGATATGTATATATATATGGGTTATGGGAAAACCCCGCGAAGTGGTGAATCCGCGATTGTCGAACCGCGAAGTAGCGAGGGTTCACTATACCATATCTCCATGTGGTATCATATGCCTTTTCAAGGTAAAAAAAGACTGTCACATGGTGCTGTTTGGAAGCAAATGCTTCACAAATAGAGGACTCAAGTCTTATCAACACATCAGTCGTTGAGTGCATTTTTCTAAAATACCCTTCTTTTCAAGGTACCACATCAGTCTTGCATTGACCATCTTCTCCATAATTTTACATAAACAAGATGTCAATGCAATAGGTTGGTAGTTTGCTGCTAAAAATGGTATTTTTATTATAGAATAAATTTTTAAATATACTTACCTGGTAGTTACATATATATATATATAGCTTAAATCCCGCGTTTCGACGCGGCACGACAGAAATTCTAAATTCGTGGCGATCGCCGCCATGACAGTAGGTTGTCATACATGAGCGCCATCACTCGTAGGTTATTAGAACCATTCCCAACATCAGAAATTCGATGTCTCTGTTTTCAGAGGGGAGGAGGGAGGGCCCTTTTATATATGTAACTACCAGGTAAGTATATTTAAAAACTAATTTTATAATAAAAATACCATTTTCAAATATGTAACTTCCCTGGTAGTTACATATATATAGCTGATTCACACAGTTGGAGGTGGGTTGAAAACCTCATCCCCTTGGGAATTCATATAATTATTAATAACTACAATAGTAGTACTAACCAGATAAGAAAGCTGGCTTCACAATGATACTGCCTCATTTCGCCTGCATTCCTTAAGAGACTCAGTGATCCACTTAGTGGGCTGTAAAAGTCTCTTGGGGTTGCCACAAGGTCGTCGACCTTAGCGTGGCTAGACCACCACCGTTGCAAACCTGGCAAAGCAAAGGATACTGATTCTGGCATTCTAACTTGATAAGGAAGCTGGCTTTAAAATGATACTGCCTCATTTCGCCTGCATTCCTTAAGAGACTCAGCAATCCACTCAGGGGGCTGAAAAGTCTCTTGGGGCTGCCACAAGGTCCACGACCCTTAAGAGTGGCTAGACCACCATCTTTGCAAACCTAGCATAGCCAAGGATACTGATTCTGGCATTACAACTTGATAAGGAAGCTGGCTTTTTAATGATACTGCCTCATTTCGCCCGCGTTCCTTAAGAGACTCAGCGATCCACTCAGGGGGCTGAAAAGTCTCTTGGGGCTGCCACAAGGTCCACGACCCTTAGAGTGGCTAGACCACCACCCTTGCAAACCTGGCATAGCCAAGGATACCGATTTTGACCACCTACTCCATATTAAAACTAATTTGATTTGCATCCCATATTGACAGAAGGCTGCGACAAGCCTCACAGACAAACTGTGAACGCATTAAAACTAACTTGACTTGCATCAGAGACTGACGGAAGGCTGCGACAACCCTCGCTAACAACCTGTGAACAAGTACTGTACAAGAAAAAAAAGGCAAGGGTATACAGTATACTAAGTTATAGGGAAGAGGCAGTAGACCCTTCTCCAACTAAGAAGATGGAGGTAACGTACGGACCGAGGGAATAGTAATCCTCATACTGGGTCTGGACATCTTTGAGATAGCAGTCTGTGAAGATTGATTTACTTCATCAGAAAGTAGGCTCCAAAATTGACTTCATTGACCTATTGTGTTTGTAAGTCATAGAAATTGCTACAGCTCTAACCTCGTGTGGTTTTACCTTAACGATAGGGAAAACTTCTTACTCAGAATCTTGGAGAGTTTCCCTTATTAAATCCTAAATGAAAAAAACCAGGGTATTCTTTGAAAAAGGCAAAGAGGGCTTTTTAACTGAGCATCAGAGGCTGTCTGTCTCGTCTTTGAAAAGAAAGCCTAGCTGAAGGGAGCAAATTGCATTATCTCCATTAAAGCCCTTCTTCTTGCTGATGGTTTAAAACTCTCCTACTTTTTTGACTGCAGCCAATGAAATTAGGAAAAAGTCTTCTTGGTAAGATACTTCCAAGATGTCTTGTCCAACTGTAAAAACCTACTTGGGTTAAAAAGGCCAGGACTACTTCTAGGTTCCATGAGGAGGTTGGATTGTCCTTCCTCTTGGTTGTCTCAAAAGATCTAATGAGATCTGAGAGATCCTTGTTACCTGACACGCCAATGTGTCGGTTACGAAAGACAGAGGTTAATATGCTGAGGTAACCCTTGATGCAAGGCATAGCTAGCTTCTCTTTTGTACGTAGATACAACAGAAAAACTGCTATATTGGCTATAGAGGTATTGGTAGAAGAAAATCTACTATTCCTGCACCGCACTCTAAATATGTACCAATCAGATCAATCAACCCTAATAGTGGTCATGATCTGGGGGTACAGTATCTACCAGCCACTCCATCATCTCCGCAACCCAATGTCTCATAGACCAAAAAAAAAAAAGGAGCTATCATGGTAATGCGGATGTTGGCCGAATCCCTGAATCTTTTCAGGACTCTGTCCAGGATCTTGAATGGAGGAAAAGAGTACACGTTTAGACCTTCCCATTTCAGAAGAAAAGCGTCCAGTGCGACTGTTTCCTGGTCTAGTACTGGAGAGCAAAATACCGGCAACCTCTATGTCATTTGTGAGGCGAAGAGGTCTATCGAGTGTTGACCCCACAATCATCCATAGGTTGGTGCACACCTCGTGATGTAGGGTCCATTCTGCAGTAAGAACTTGCCTTCTTCTGCTGAGAAGATCCCTCCTGATGTTATTCTCCCTTTCTATGAAGTGAGTAATCAGGGCTTGGTGAATGGCCACTAGCTCTTTGATATTTATGTGTCATTTCCTCTGAGACTCTATCCATAGATCCTTGACGCAAATCGTATGCGTCAAACAAGGACAAAATCGACTTCTCTAGTTTAGACAGACCAGACACATGAAGCGCGCCGTGTGCGCGAACTAAACGTGTGCTGATTGCTGCGAGGGATCGTCAACCGTAGCCGGGTGACCACCAGGGGAAAGTCCTTGCGACATTTCCGGAGTGCCTTGAACACGAACTGGACCGACTATCATCCCCAGAAAAATTAAATTCTGTGAGGGTGTTAGTTGAGATTTGGCCAGGTTACCATCAGACCTAACTGTTACATTAAGGGCACTATCCTTTGAAGAGCCTCCAGACACTTTACTTGTGATTCAGCTCTGAGTGGTCAGTCGTCCAGGTACAAAGAAGAAACCTTACTCCCTTTATGTGTACAATGGACTGATGTCCAGAACAGGTTTTCACACCCCCCCCCCCCTCCAGGTTTTCGGAACTAGGAAAAGTATGACGTAAAAACCCATCCGAGGAGGTGTCCTCTACATTACTATGAATCATTCTGACAGCATAAGACTCACTTGTTCTTAAAGAGCTGCTGGCTTGTCTCCTGAGTGGACTGTTGTCAGCTCTAGGAGTATAGACGACATGAGAGGTATAAAACGTCTCACTTTTTTATTCGGTTTGTTGTCTTGAGAATCTGCGAGTTTGACCTCCAGTCGCAATCCTCTGAGTTCTCTTTTTAGGAACTCCTGCCATGAAAAGGGCAGAAAGTTTGATGGGGACATCCCTCCAGGCCTTAACCAAACAGGCAATCAGATGCATCTGATCCTTGTTCCTAGGGTCTGTGGCTTCTGCGAGAGTTCCGAGAGTCCAGTCCATAAGGCTGAAGACTTTTATTGTCTAAAAGTTTACTTCAGCCGATGGTCCATTTCAGAATTGGACCCCAAACTATGACTTGCTTATGGTTGACCTGAGTGAGGAAAAGAAAAAGGAGGCCTTCCCTAGAACCTTTCTCTTGGACGTCCATTGGTTGAGAGTTGAGAAAACTCTCTTAACCCATCTAGCCAGAACCATATTTTTTTTTTCTTTTTAAAGCAGTTGACTGTAATGAATCCTGAGATTCTAATTTGGCTAATGGAACATCGATTCACTGATTCGAATGACTAGGAGACAAAACCTCGTCATTGTGACGGTTATTATCTTCCAAAAATAATTAATCTTGTCTGGAAGAAATCTCGTGAAGGATATCGTCCAGTTGCGAAGAAGTATCACATTTAAGTACTGTAAGCCTCGAGGGAGAGACAGGTTCTAGTGCTTCTAGCATAAGATCATCATGCTGTAAGGGAGCAACAACATCTGTAAACCCATGTGAGGGAAAATCTTGAACGCGTGTGTCCAGCATGCGTTCAGCATGTTGTATGTCAACAGCGTGAAGCGAGGGAGCGTTAAATGTGCGTCCAGAAAATCGCGAAGGAGAGATAAAAAATTGTCTATCCTGTTGCGAGGACAAGTCCCGACCGTATGAGTCCATCATGGGTCTAGATTGAGACTGTTGTATGTTTCCATGAGAGGTATCAGTCTAATGCATGAGTCCCGAATGCCGTGAGTTTGCCGCGAGCCGTGAGGAAGCGCGTCCAGTCAATCGCAAAGAAGAGACAACTGTTTGTCTACAGTGACGTGTGACAAAACCTGACTGCATGCGTCCAGTATACAGTATGTCCAGACTGCCGCATGCATCCACTTTGCCGTGAGTTTACAGACTGCTGCGTCCGCTGTGGCTTGTGTGTGTGCCGTGGTGTCTGCGTCTGCCGTGAGGAAGAGACCAGACTGCTGGATATCGTCAACTGTCGATACTTCCATGTATCGATTGTTGTGAGAGATCTCCCCCGAGAGACCAGACTGGCGTCTGCGTCTGCCGTGAAGGAGAGACCAGACTGGTGTCTGCGACTGCTGTGAGGAAGAGACAAGACTGCCGCATGCGTCCGTCCTAACGCTTGCCGCAACGCGAGCTGATCGCTGCGAGGGAGCGTTTCGCAGAGAGGTATCATCAACTGTCGATACTTGTATGTATCGATTGTTGTGAGAGATCTGCCCCCGAGAGACCAGACTGGCATCTGCGTCTGCCGTAAAGGAGAGACCAGACTGGTGTCTGCGACTGCCGTGAGGAAGAGACCAGACTGCCGCATGCGTCCGTCCTAACGCTTGCCGCAACGCGAGCTGATCGCTGGGAGGGAGCGTTGCTGAGTATCGGAGAACTATGCTGTCCGATACTATCGGAAGACCATTTTCTTGGTCTATCGCTGTGCTTAGATTCTTTTAGGTGTATTTTTTCTGCCCGAGAATCGTAAGCGTCAACAGAGACGAAATAGACCTCTTTAATTCTGACAAATCAGATACATAATGAGCGTCGTGTGCTCTAACTGAACTATGTAGTGATCGCTGAGAGGTATCGTCAACTGTCGATACTTCTAGCGCGCCTTATGCGCGATCTGAATCGTGTATCGATTGTTGTGAGAGAGAGAGAGAGAGAGAGAGAGAGAGAGAGAGAGAGAGAGAGAGAGAGAGAGAGAGAGAGAGAGAGAGAGAGAGAGAGAGAGAGAGAGAGCATTAGAGTCTGTCCAGGTGATTAATAGGGGAAAGACCCAGTGACATTTCCCAATCTGGGGGCAGAAAAGAAGCATGTACTGACGTAAACTGAGCACCTTCTTCATCTGACGCACTATGCGTCTTACGCAATTGTTTCGGTGCTGACACGTAGTCTTAGTCCGAAAGGAACACCTCCGGTGAACACCAGTCCCTGCAGGAGGGTTTACTAGGAGACATACGTCTCTTGCGTGGTTTAGAACGTAGTGGTTGGCTCCAGCCACGTTGCGATTTTTGCATCAGATGAAGACGCATACATTTTAACCTCGCTTTTACTATCAAGATGGAGCGATCTGTACATTGTTAACATGATCGTTCGAGGGGACGTTCGTTCGCTAATCAAGGTGTGTCATATCCTTTTGCCTTTCAACTTTCCTTCTCCCAGGGGTTGGGGAGCATGGAAGAGGTCCCCAGCTGGGATTATGACGGACACGAACGGACGCACCCTCCACTGCACTGACACTGAATATTAGCACTTTTAATTATTTCACATTAGATCCTAATAGACCTACCCGTTACGAGAGATTATACTCTTTCGTCAAGGGCTAGAAATAAAATACAATAGAATATGTGATTAATATTAGTATTTTCAAAATCGAAATATAAAATAACGATACCAGTAATTGTGAAAACAAAAAACGATTGACAAGAGTATTACTTATCGTAGCTTGACTGCATTGCGTCATTATATGTGCTATTGAACACTAGGTCTTTAAACTAGTTCACATTAGATCATAATAGATCTGCCCGTTGCGAGAGAATATTCTCTTTAGTCAAGGGCCAGAATGAAAATGCAATAGGATAAATGAATAATATTAGTATTCTCAAAAGCGAAATATTAAATAACGATACAAGTATTGTGAAACAAAAATGATCGTTTAATATCTGACATCTCCCTAGTAATAATCAAGCGTAAAATGAATGTACACTCGGAAAAATCTAAACGAAAATTGACTAAGGGAAATATACTAATAGGACAAATATATACTTGAAAATAATATATTTCCCTTCATTATAAACATACTTATGCTTAGAAAGCTAATACTGTATTTTAAAAATTTCTTGCAAGAAAGAAAATAATTCACATAATGCAAGTCATACTAAGCAGATTACGTCACAGGACTGTGACTTCATCACGAAAATGGACTGAATTCCTACAAGGTAATCACATACTCTCTGCTAAGAGTTACGTTACAAAATAGTAACATCACAATGTCTAATGTAGAAAATGTCTTCCTTCCATTATAACTTTAAGAGTTGTCGTTAATAAAGTAGGGGGGAAAAAAAACTTTGATCCCTCAATGTACGAGCAAGGAACGAAAACAAATACATACATGCTCCCTGTTAATTACAGTGCAGGAGGAAAGAGCAGCTCGAAAGCTGGTCTAGCCCAACAACCAAAGTTTAACAACAGAAGAGCCATTACTGGGTCTGGACATCTTTGTTTGAAATCAAGTTCACTTAAACTGTCCAAGTTGGACCCGCAAAAAAAACTATCCTATACAATATCTTCGATAGTTGAAAGGCAGCGAAAGCTATTAACAATAATCAGACAAAAGGTACTTCACCAAATGGTAGAATAAAGTAATATATCCACGAAAAGAATTTCCGAGGTGTTGACTCGATCAACGACAGAGAATTTCTGATGTTGGGAATGGTTCTAATAACCAACGAGTGATGGCGCTCATGTATGACCACCTACTGTCATGGCGGCGATCGCCACGAATTTTGAATTTCTGTCGTGCCACGTCGAAACGCGGGATTTAAGCTATATATATGTAACTACCAGGGAAGTTACATACAGTATTTAAAAACTTGTCCTTACTGGGTTTTAAAAAAGCTAAAATAATGGCTAGTTCCCAAACACTTGGATAACTATGATCATGCCATATTCTATTAATAATACTTAAAATAAATAACTTTGTATTAAAATGTACATGTTTAATCATTGCATATGGAATTCCATCGGGTCCAGGGGCTGTATCGTTACAAGTGGAAAGTGCCGAATCATATTTTTTTTTCAGTGAAAGGAGAATTATATGACTCTTCCCTTCCTGTTGCAAAATTTAAAATTTTCTTTTCTTCAATGCTCCTGTACTGGTGATCAAGAGCTGCTACACTCTTGCACGATACATTTGAAAAATGGTCAGGCAGGGCATTGCTAACTTCATTTCCTTCAGTCACATACTGACCATTCACTTTCAACACTGGTGGTGGGTTTGGGGTGAATTTGCCTGCAATCTTTTTTACTTTCCTCCATACAGAAGATGGTGGTGTTCTACTATTAATGGACGAAACAAAAGCCACCCAAGATTGGCGTCTAGCTTCTTTCATGGCACGATGGAACTGTGCTCTACACTTTTTGTACGTTATCAAATTTTCATCCGTACGGCGTCTACGCAATCTAGTCAGAGATTTTCTGGTGGCTCTGTGCAAGGCTGTTAATTCTGAAGACCACCACGGGACTGGTCGTCTTTTGAATATTCCTGTGGTTTTGGGAATCGAATTGATTCCTGCTGTATGGAGAGTTCCACTCAGTAGGTCTATGGCATCATCAATACTTTCACTGTTCTGCACTCCCTTCGATTTCACTTAGCTCACAAAATTTAACCCAGTCTGCCTTGTCAAGATTCCATCGTGGCAATCTTTGTAAAGGCGGGCCCTTGTTGGTGTTTATAATGATTGGTGCATGATCACTAGTATGCCAATCATCTAATGTCCTCCAATCAAAATCGAGAAGGCAGTTAGAACTTGCAATTGAAAGGTCAATGCATGACAAGGTACCTGTCTGGACATGGAAGTGTGTGGGCTCTCCTGTATTAAGGAGTCCCACATCCTCATTCTCCGCAATTGATGAGATAATATTGCCCCTTGTTTGCCAAAACATCACCCCACAAAGGATGTGTACCATTCATATCTCCCAGTAAGAGAAATGGTTGAGGGAGTTGTTGAATGACCTATGCTAAATCATCATATAAAATATTATCATTTGAAGGTAAGTACAGAGAGCATATTGTATATTTTCTCCCTATATCAATTTGTACAACCACTGCCTGCAGGGTTGTACGTATAGACGTAGGTATTTGGGGAACATCTCGACGAACGTACATGAGACTTCCGCCATGGCTTCCTGCTTGATGATTATATGGTGTTCTATAGCTAACATACTCTCGAGGACAAGGAGTGTTAGCATCAAGCATACTTTCCTGTAGACATACAATTATGGGGGAATGTTCATGAATTAGAAGCTTAAGTTCTTCATATTTCGCCCTTAAACCCTGAGTTCTATTGCAAAATGGAGGAGAAAACTATGGATTATTTCTGGAAGACATCTTGGATGAGGTCTTCCCATGAGCAGTTTTTAATCTAACATTATTTCCTGTAGGTTTCTTCAGAGATGGTGTTGTTATGTTGGGTTTTACGATTGTGTTTTTCTTTGTAACCTTTTGATCTATTTGTTGAGGTGGATGGTGAACCTCAACTTGAATTTCTGATTTATTTAAATTGTCTTCTGGTTGATCGGAAACATCAACAGACAAAACATTATATTTATTTGATGTCATAACTCTAATATTTCTTATGGAAGGGGGTGAGAGAGATGGAGGTCTCTCTCTTTTATGATTAATAGGTTGAGAGTTATCAGGTTTTTGTACCTTCCCCACTACAGGTACACCTGATAACTTGGTTTCAGGTGGAATCTCTATAATATCAGGCAAGGATATGGCCTGGGAGAGGTTAGTACTATTCTTTGTAATGGGGAACAAAGGTTTGATAGTGGTGGGCAATGTCTTTTTGTTGATACTCAATGATAAATCTTTAGGAGGAGATATTCTTGTCTTATGCAGCACTTTTTCAATAGATGGTGAATTCCTTTTACGAGAACTACCTACAGTAGTAGGTGGGTGAGATGATTCCCGAGGAACTTTTTCTCCTGTTTTTAATGTCTTTGCATGGGTATTAGATTTATTTAATAATCTCTTGGCATGCCCCACGCTTACATGTTCAATAATTGATTTATTGAGGGCAGCCTCTTCTAACTTATAAAACTAGCAGCTCCTATCATTAGATTTATGATTAAGAGTTGCAGTTTAAGCACCTTGCCTCAAGTGTACATTCCCCGTGGTAAATATTGGAGCAAGTATTACAAATTCTATCATTCTTGGAAACTTTGGAAGGATGCCCAAATTTAAAGCAATTATAACATTGCAATGGCTTCTGCTTAAAAGGTTGAACTCTAATCCTTTCATTTTCTATGTCTATGTGGAAAGGTACATCAGCATCCTGGAAAGTAAGAACAATCATTGATGTTCCAGGTACTTTATGTACTTTCCACAATGATAGTGGACACATAGCCAATATCTCCTCCTCGGTAAATTCATATAGATCCCTACTGAAAACCACTCCCCTTCCATAGCTAAAGTTTAGATGGGGTTTGATGTCCAATTTTATTTACTGTCTTCAAATTGGACAATATAACAGACTGTGAACATCATCATTTACTGTCTTCAAATTGGACAATATAACAGACTGTGTGTATGACTTGGCCTTTATCAAGTAACTTTTCTTACCGAATCGAGATATATCTCCAGGTGCGATCGTTCCTACCTTCCTCTGAAGAAATTTGCAGATCTTGAAATAATTTTCCGTACCTCCTGTAGATTGAGCAAGAAGCCAAATTGGTGGTTTTGGCTTTCTTCGGAATGGCATATCTACCTCTATACCTTTATCAACCCAGTCTGCTGGTCTGTAGACATCCAGATCTTTAGGTGCCCCATCACACAGAGCACTCTTGATACTCATATTACCTACTTTAATATTAACAATGTTACGGCTTGCATTAAATGCTTCCTCATGACAATTAAATGATAACCAAGAATCCCAATTATCATCTTGAAGTTTCATTCTAATTTCTTTTATTAATCCGTAACACTCAAATATTTTATGCAGCACATCATAATTAGCTTCTAATGGGATTTGGGTAACGTGCAGGACATTCAGTTTCCTGTGTTGCTAAAATTACCCTTTTTGGAATGTTTAAAGAATAGTCCTTTTTAGTTCCTACGTCGTCAACGGAATTTTCGTTAAATGAATTGCTAGAGGTCGTCAACAGAGCCGGGGGCAAGTCAGCGTATCCAGGGGAGGTGGGGTCGTTGTCACAAGGATCCATTAGTATAAAGAAAAGAGAAGAGTGATATTTTGAATAGTTTGATTTACCTGCTTGAGAACATTAAGGCATCACATGTTGGGAAGGAAATTTGCGCTCTCCACTACCAGCACAGTGAGAGTATACTTCCCAGATGGTCCATTCCATACCCTACCCGAAGGATAGCATCAAAACAGATATAGAGGCACAGGTGTAAGCTGAACCCGCCTGTTAGGACTGAGACCAAGAAACTATGGAATCATCCTCCCCATATCTGTAATGACGGGCTTCCGGCCAAAAGCCGAGGGTCCAACCCCAAGCATTGGATCCCCCTGGATTCCGAAGACCCAACACTTGAGAATAGTTCCGCCTTAAAGGTCCAAACCATCTCCGGGATGGCTTAGATCATCCAATAGTCTCACATATAGCTTTGAGCACAAACCCCTCACAAGCATGACACCTTTCCCATTCATCAAAGCGAGCTGCAATACCGGATGTAGAAACATCTGCCCAAGCGGCAATAACAGATGTAGAAAAATCCATGCCATAAAAAAAAAAAATAAACATACATATATATGTAAATATGTACACATATACATATGGGAAATTTTACTCACAGGGTTGGGACAGCAACATGAAAGAAAGTTTATAATATTAGGAGAAGGTTGAAGCAATATAAAGAGGAAGAAAAAGATAAGAAAGAGAGAAATTTAGATTCGAACTGGGGGAGCAATTTCCCCAAGTTCGAGAGCCCTCTTGCCCGTCACCAAGTTTCACCACGGGAATAGAATGCCGTGCTGAAGCTCAATGACTTCATCAAGGCATTCTCTCATTAAGAGGGTCACTGTCCTTGAACATGACAAGGCGCAAGCCATCATCCTGAAAACCTTGAAAGGAGCCGGGTACCTCCAAAGTCTCAGCATTGAGCAAGAGACATCCCACGTTTCTTGCTACTCCCTCCATCTCTTTCCCCTGTTCGGAGAAAGCACTAGACTTCGCCGTCAAGGCAGTCGACAAGGGCAATCCTTGCCCAACCCTAGAGGAATGCAAACCATTCTCTCTAGCAATACCTGCCTGCGAGGAGAAGTGGAAGGATGTCCATCTAACCTTCTCCGTCTCTAAGTTGGATCCAGAGATAGCAGGCCAGCAGTTCAATGAAAACCTTCCGAAGTTGCCAGACCATCTTCTGAGGAGGGAACAGGAGACGAAAGAGAGACTAGCGGCCTCCCTTTCTCATCAGAACTGCCCGGAAATGAGTGCAGATCTACAGAATGCCCCAGAAAGGATCAATTTCCTGGCTAAGTCCCACATGGCTACCATTGTGAAAGACTTATATGCTTTCCTCAGAGTGAGAACAACCTGCAGAGAGTCCGTTTTGATCTCAGCAACCATAAGACACGAACCAAGGAAACTGATTATCTTGAACATCTGGGGTAAAGACCTTTTTCCCACAGGAACTGGTCCAAGAGATCATAGCCAGAGCAACCACGGAGAACGGTAACCTTCTCCAAAAGTTTGGCATGAGCTCAAAGAGGAAATCTTCCTCAGACAGAGGTCCCCAGCCTAAAAATAAAAAGGCACATTGACCATGCAGATCTGCACAACTTTCTGCCGCAACTACGACCACGAAGCCTCAGACCACTTCCCAGATGGTCCCTCAACAACTGGTGGCTCAGTCGCCAATCTTCAACCCCAACGTTGTGAGGCAATCAACTTCCTTTCACCTTAAATCAGAAAGGAAATGGCCCTAAGAGAAGTTCACCCGGAGATAACTCCTCCCGGGGCCGAGTAGGACAAACTTATACCAAGGCACTTCCCCCAATTTTGGGGGGTAGCCAACATCAAACAAATGAAACGAAAAAGGGGACCTCTCCTCTCTACGTTCCTCCCAGCCTGACAAGGGACTCAACCAAGTTCGGCTGCTACTGCTAGGGTGCCACAGCCCCCCCTCCCCCGTTATCCACCACAGAAGAAGCTTCATAACGCTGAATCCCCTACTTCTGCTACCTCCGCAGTCATACAAGGCACCGGAGGAAGCAGCAGGGCCTACTGGAACTGCGTCACAATCGCTCGCCATTCATTCCAATTTCTAGCACGCTCTCTTGCCTCTCTCAATCTATCCTCCTATCACCCAGAGCTTGCTTCACTCCATCCATCCACCAAAACCTTGGCCTTCCTCTTGTACTTCTCTCATCAACTCTTGCATTTATCACCTTCTTTAGCACACAACCATTTTCCATTCTCTCAACATGGCCAAACCACCTCAACACATTCATATCCACTCTAGCTGCTAACTCATTTCTTACACCCGTTCTCACCCTCACCACTTCGTTCATAACCCTATCTACTCGAGATACACCAGTCATACTCCTTAGACACTTCATCTCAAACACATTCAATTTCTGTCTCTCCATCACTTTCATTCCCCACAACTCCGATCCATACATCACAGTTGGTACAATCACTTTCTCATATAGAACTCTCTTTACATTCATGCCCAACCCTCTATTTTTTACTACTCCCTTAACTGCCCCCAACACTTTGCAACCTTCATTCACTCTCTGACGTACATCTGCTTCCACTCCACCATTTGCTGCAACAACAGACCCCAAGTACTTAAACTGATCCACCTCCTCAAGTAACTCTCCATTCAACATGACATTCAACCTCACACCACTCCCTTCTCGTACATCTCATAACCTTACTCTTACCCACAGTAACTCTCAACTTCCTTCTCTCACACACCCTTCCAAATTCTGTAACTAATCGGCCAAACTTCTCTTGCGCGTCTGCAATCAGTACAGTATCATCCGCAAACAACAACTGATTTACCTCCCATTCATGGTCATTCTTGTCTACCAGTTTCAATCCTCATCCAAGCACTCGAGCATTCACCTCTCTCACCACTCCATCAACATAAAAGTTAAACAACCACGGCAACATCACACATCCCTGTCCCAGCCCCACTCTCACCGTAAACCAATCACTCACTTCATTACCTATCCTAAAACATGCTTTACTACCTTTGTAGAAACTTTTCACTGCTTGCAACAACCTTTCACCAACTCCATATAACCTCATCACATTCCACATTGCTTCCCTACCAACTCTATCATACGCTTTCTCCAGATCCATAAACGCAACATACACCTCCTTACCTTTTTCTAAATATTTCTCACATATCTACCTATCTGTAAAAATCTGATTCATACAACCCCTACCTTTTTTAAAACCACCCTGTACTTCTAAGATTGCATTCTCTGTTTTATCCTTAATCCTATTAATCAGTACTCTACCATACACTTTTCCCACCACACTCAACAAACTAATACTCCTTGAATTACAACACTCATGCACATATCCCTTACCCTTATATAGTGATATAATACATGCACAAACCCAATCTACTGGTACCATTGACAACACAAAACACATATTAAACAATCTCACCAACCATTCAAGTACAGTCACACACCCTTCCTTCAACATCTCAGCTCTCACACCACCCATACCAGATGCTTTTTCTACTCTCAATTCATCTAGTGCTCTCCTCACTTCATCTCTTGTAATCTCTCTCATTCTCATCTCCCATCACCGGCACCTCAACACCTGTAACAGCAATTATATCTGCCTCCCTATTATCCTCAACATTCAGTAAACTTTCAAAATATTCCGCCCACCTTTTCCTTATCTCCTCTCCTTTTAACAACATTCCATTTCCATCTTTCACTGTCTCTTCAATTCTTGAACCAGCCTTCCTTACTATCTTCACTTCTTTCCAAAACTTCTTATTCTCTTCTTATGAATGACCCAATCCCTGACCCTACCTCAGGTCAGCTGCTCTCTGTCTCACTTACCTTGCGCTGTACTTCCACATTTTTCTCTCTATATCTTTCATACTTCTCTACACTATTACTCTGCAGCCATTCTTCAAAAGCCCTCTTTTTCTCTTCCACTTTTACCTTCACTCCTTCATTTCACCATTCATTGCCCTTCCTCATGCTGCCTCCAACAAACTTCTTGCCACACACATCACTTGCAATCCCAACAAAATTTTCTTAGACTAACTTCCATTCCTCCTCTAAATTACCAGTTTCTCTTACTTTCACTTCATCATATGCCATTTTCAACCTTTCTTGATATCTAATTTTTACCCCCGGTTTTATTAGTTCTTCAACCCTCACTAGCTCCCTTTTACATCCACCTACTCTATTTCCCCGCTCTTTTACTACAACTAATTTCCCTTCCACCAAAAAATGATCAGACATACCGTTAGCCATACCCGTAAACACGTGCACGTCTTTCAATCTTCCTAACATTCTTTTAGTTATCAACACATAATCCATTAATGCCCTTTCTACCACTATTCCATTTGCCACTCTTACCCATGTATACTTGTTTTTATCTTTCTTTTTGAAAAAGCTAGAACTTATCACCATCTCTTGCTCAACACATATCTACCAGTCTCTCACCACTCTCATTTTCACCTGGTATGCCATACTTCCCAATGACACCTTCTACCTCTCCAGCACCCACTCTAGCATTTAAGTCACCCATGATAACTACATAATTACTTCTACCCAGTCCTTCTACACAACTAGTTAATTCATTCCACTCTTCTTCACTTTTTTCACAACCTGGCCCATACACACTGACAAAAGCCCAACATTCCCTACCCACATTAACCTAAATGATATCTCCTTCCATTCCACTACTTTACCTGTCATTCATTCACTCAGCAATAAAGTCACACCCTCTCTTGCTCTTCCCCTTTCAATCCCTGACACTCTACCAGACATTTCACCAAACATCACTTCACCCTTCCCTTTTATCTTTGTCTCACACAAAGCCAATATATTCATCTTTCTATTCCTAAACATACTTCCAATCTCATATCTTTTACTCTCTATCATATTACATCCACGCACATTCAAACACCCCAAAACTAGAGTGTGGGGAGCAGTCACTCTCCCCCCAGCTCCACCTCTTTGATGTCTAACAGGATTGTAAATACTGTACAGGAGAGGGGGTTCCCAGCCCCCTCGTCCCGTCCCTTTTAGTCGCCTCTTACGACATGCAGGGATACGTTGGGGCTGTTTTAATTGTTTTTAAATAATAATAATAATAACAATAATAATAATTTACAGGCTGGAACATAAAACACTCCCATGGAGGAAGTGTATTGAAAAAGATTATTAAAAATTATTTATCTCAAAAACGAAAAAAATAAAGGTACAATTATGAGAAAATACACACCAACAATATTAAATGAGACTTGACCAGCAATAACTAGCTCCCCAAAAAATTGATTTGAGGAAAAATAGAAACGTTCCCATTTCAACACTCCCACATCAATAAAAAAAAATCACCAAGATCAAATTATTCAGTAAGCCTTCAAATTACGGTCAAAAATATAAAATAGAAAAATCTTTTTATAAAAAATACTAACCATTCTTGTCTATGATGCAAACCTTTATAACCATTTGCATCAAGACAGAGCCTTTACAGTCAAGGTACATAAGAAAGCTTCAGGCTAAGGAGAACCCTGCAACATTGAGATTCACTATCTGCACACTAAGTAAGCAAGGTTTGGAAATTGACTGTCCTTTGACTTCCCTGCCACTCAAACATATTTTACTCCTCTTGGAGGTCACTTGTTTCTGGGGACTAGTGCATGTAACACTACCCATGGAAAATTCACTGTCAAAAGATAAAAGAGGCAATTACTTTGTGATGGGAACACGCCTGTCAGTGATAAGCAAAGGAATACCTCTTTTTTTTCTCACAGGAACACTTAGGAGTCTCTAGATTACCCCTTTCCCAAGGTTTTGTTCTTTTTCTAGTTTTCCCTGGTTCAACATGGTGACCACTAGATTCTAACATTCACTGTCTAGTTTCTTGCATAGGTTAACACTAACCTAATCCCTGCTGGGTGCAGGGTGCCATTAATTTGTAAAAACAAAGGAAGCGATTATGAGACAAAGGAGATGGAGAAGAGCTCAACAAGTTACAGAAAATAATAAAATGAAAAAAAAAAGAAAATGAAAAAATTTGTATTTTCCCTATTTTTCTTTTTTTTTCATCGCAGCTGCACCCAGCCTACGAGCAACCTCATTGTCTCATCCTGACGAACCAAGCTCCGAGGGGCTACAGAAAGACACGAACGAGTCCAATAACATTCCCGTCACTCTGCGTACCGAACCCATGAACAGGAAAAGTTTCCCTTGAAAGGAGCTGAGCTAACTCAGGACGAGGGAGTGCGCTGTCATCAGCATGGTTAGCAGGGTCAGCTGTGTGCGACTTTCTCAATGAAGACGGTGACAAAGCAAGAACAGAGATTTCTATAGGTAGGGACACTAGAGACTCTACCTTCGGAATTTCTAAGAGGAGGACCGAGATCAATCTCTGAAGCAGTCGGTGTACGCTTCCTCTCTGCCCCTATATGCAGAATCTCTAAAAGACCTTCCTTCGACAGGGGACCAGCTATCCCTAAGGAAGGCCACAGCAAGAGTACATTATCTATGGAGAAAGATTCTCCTCGGGCCGAAGGCGGCACCGTTTCGCTAGTGGAAGCAGCGGAGTACTGTACTCTAGTCCTTTGGGTTGTGCGGGTGTTAAATGGTCATCGCTTCTACTCGATCGTTCCCCCGGGAAGGCCAATTGAGCAGGAGCTTCAGCCAGAGATCAAGAAGCAGAGGAAGGAAGGCGAGGTTTCTTCCCCTTCAGAGGATGACCCCGAAGGAGAGAAAACCCTCACCGATTTCTTCTTCCACCATCTACCTAACCTCTCTCACTGGGAAGATGACCACTCCCAACATTCAGCGCAGGTATCCTCCTGCATACAAGGGCGTCCTCTGCAGGCCTGGCACATGGAGTGAGGGTCGGTTTCAGCCGGAGACATGAAGATGCTGCATTTGTGCCTCTCAGGTCCAGGACAAGTCCGCATGTCGGTCTAGAAGAAACATACACCTGAAAGGACAAGAAAAAGAAATAAAGATTAGTTAATGGCTAGTCAGTGTTAAGCGGAAGAGAGAGAGAACGTCTGCTCTCAACCAAGCCAAAAGCAAAAGTGACGAGAGAGCATAGGTGTGTTTGTGAGCAGGGTAGCCAGTACTACCCCTACCCACCCCCTAACAAGTGGTAGGGTAGTTATACCTCGCTAAAAGTCTTATGGCAAGTCTTTCAGCTTTAGGCAAAAGTATATTCCCTACTAAAGAGCGCAAGGGTTTGTATTAATGACGGAACAAACTTGATGTAGATCCGAGGCTTCCAAGCCCCTGCAGTGTCCTCCCGGGGGCAAATCCATGGGTGCATGCACAGGGATGGCAGCAGCAGTCACGCCTCACAACACGAAGACTGAAACTGCGAAAGACTTCACTGGAGTCTTCCTGGGTGTTAACCAATCTGACCCCAATGAATGCTTCTTCCCGTTAAGGGCTTACACCTGCCACTGCACTGGAGGCTACGACCAAAACTCAGTGCATGAAGAGGATTTCAAACAATCATGCCCCTTGCAAGAAGCACAAGATTGAGTATGGATCTACAGCTGGTTTAGCCAAAAACTGATTGCATCGTCCACCCTTCCACTGGCAAACACGAACTTCTTGCTTCCATTCTATCATTCAAAAAACAAAACACTTGCTAAAAGCAAAATAAAATGAAAAAGTCTTGAAAGGAGTGGACTGCACATGTGAACTCATCAACGGATGAATCAAAAGTGAAGGCTCTCCAACTGGAAAGAGGGCAGGGATACTCGTCCCACACCCTCACCAGCGGAATAACCGCTTGCTATCCAAACTTTAACGACCAACTTCAGCTCGTGCTGAATCAATCTCCTTAATTAAAGGACGAGGGTTTGTACGCCAATAGGAACAAATGAGCAATGAATAATTTTACTTGTCCATACCTTTCTAATTGTTGATGGTTGGTGGAATAATGTATTTCTTCTGATCTACTTGAGGGTTCAGGATAAAATATGGGTGGCTGCTGCACTGATGAATGGTCCAAGTGTGTGGATCCTTGTGTAGGATGTACAGTTGATGTAGCTGATTCCCCAGAATATGTATATGAAATTGGTTGTCCTATTTGTGGAATTGAGTAGGGATCTGCCGGTTGAGTATAAGGTGCATTATTGGAATAAGATTGCCCAGACCAAGATACACCTTGAAAATTATTTGGCCAATTCCACGGTGCACAATCCGATGGCTGGTTGTTCCAAGAGGCAGACACATCTCCATACAAAGGATACTCTGACGATGTTGAGGCAGTAATATCATGGCCAACAAATCCACCATGATAGGGGGGAGGGGGATAAGCATCAAATCTGACAGAAAATAAACTGGAAGGATTGAAAGACTGAAAACCCAAAGAACTGGGTAATGGATTTGAATCTCCCTCTTTTGTTTTTGCTGACCATTTTGGTTTTCTACCCTCCGTATTTATTTGAATTGGAACATCTATATTTCTTTCAACAGTTATCTTTGCCCTCTTACTGATATCAACTGCTTCTTTTTTTGATACTTCTAATTCTGTTGTTTCTGAGTTTTTGGAGTTTTTCCTTTCACTTAAAGATGTCAATTTTATAATATCCTCAGTAGCAAAATAAAAATATTCAGCAATGCGACGAGCAATACCTACTGACAAATTAATGCCATCAACAAAAGTGTCTGTAGGGAAACAATATGGTAAAAGCTTACTTTTCTTATATTCATACCCGTAGATAAATGGCAACTTGTCCCACGTCGGAAGCCAATTTGATTTATTACGAACGGAGGCATATTCATTACATGACTCTACTAGATTAAACAACTCACTTATAACTGTCTTGCTTTCTTGTGAAACAGGATTAAACAAAGTCTGCACGTTTCTAAAATCACAAGTATCATTGTGCTGCTGAATAACATGTTCATGATGGGTTGGGACATCAATTATATGAGAATGGCCAAAAAGTACATTGCAGTTATCTAGAGAATTCAATACAACACATTCCACCCTTTCCATGTTACCTTTGAACCTTTCTAACAAAATTTCTCTGCTTGCTGATAATGTTTTTGGAACTAGAAATTTCATTGTTGTTTTACACTCAGGACAACTTATGTATTCGTTATCATACAAGTCAAGTATACTAAGATTCAATATAATCAAAGAATTCTTGTATTCTTTCAATGCTCTCCACAGCGGGCTACCTACTCTAATATCAGTCATCTTGTAGCTGGGAATAACAAAAACAGTACAGTTAAATCTATCTCCAGGCCAAACTCTTAAAATATTCTCCAAATGTGAGTCTCCAACAAGAATAACATTTCTAAAAATTCCTTTGAATGATATATAATGTTTTACATTCGTGGCTATTACCCGTGATAGCTTAGCTGATGCTAATGCTGTTAGATTCAGCCCATCAGAAGTATATTTGTTGATAAAGTCAGTATCTGTTGGAACATTTGTAAAATCAGGAACTATTTCTTTTAACTTCTGAGGGGCAGATAGTTTAACGTAATTATTAAAGGCTTTGATACTATCATTTATATCTGAATTGATCTTATTTCTTAGCTTCAAATCTAAATGAGAAATCTCATCTTTAAGATTTGAAGTTCTCAATTCAACAGGTAGGACATTTATCAAGTAAGATTCAGAATCATTAGTAAACATACGACGTAACTTTTTCATTGTTTTCTTAGCCTTTGCTACAACATCTGCTACTGAGAGGTCTTCCCCTTGAGGCTCATCTCCTGTTTTGCTTAATTCAATTTCCAAAAAATCTTCAATTCCAATACTACTTAAGAGTAAGGTATTTCTTTGGAAATCTACATTGTGGTTTCTCAAAACAGATTCTAAATTATCAAGTTTAAGATTTGAGTCTGTTAAAACTTGAAAGGTAGGAACTCCTTCACTTTCAGGTATGCTGTTGTCATACACAAAGCGACTGTGTCCAAGAAAGATGAACTGCTTGAAATTTTTCCAGTTGCTCGGACTTCTAATCTGTGGATGGGAGAAAATATTGTAAAGTAATATTCATTAAATAGAAAAAATTAACATAATTAAATTCAGTTAAAAATAGGAATGAAATAAAAAAATATACTAATACTGTTCTGTAGAGTAAAATTACAGAAATATAACACATCTGGAAGTAATTTGTATTTTACATGATACAAACGTTGAGCTTTTTAGAGAATATATTTTTGGTGAAGCTGGAAACTAGCCTTAAGACTTAGCGAGGTAATGGAATAAAATAGTGTTTTGTATCTAAGAAAGCTTAGTAGATTGTATCTTATGAAACATAGTAATTTTTTTGTTATATATATCCCTCTGTGCCCCCATGAAAAAAATGCTTTGATTCGTTATCTTATTTCCAGGTATTGACAGCAGCCCCCTACACTCAGTAGAGAGTGTAAGGGAGAGAGGATTAGGGTATTCTCTAGAGAATTTAGAATAAGCACTGAACCTGTATATAGGAAAGAAGCTGAGACAATTCTGCTGAATACATATAACAATGAAGGTTGATCATTGCCTGTTACCAGTGTGTAGTGGTCTGTACACTACTGTTATAACTGGTTTGCAATGACTCATGGATGCCTTCATCATCAGACTGATAAGGGCCAACTTGGAAAAGAGATTGGGATGACGGGGAATCCAGCCGATTGGAGATCTGAGACTCCTGCTGAAATAAAGGTTTATGGTGACAGAGTTTACCATATTCATGATATGAGTGAGATGAAGGAAAAGAATTAGCTTATGGTATGTTAGTGTCCTGCAATCAAGGGAAAAACTGTAATGAGGTGTTCTATTAAGTAATGTGCAATACTTTTCATGCTGTCCCTTCAATGTCATGTCAACACTTCTGAAAGCTTACAGAAACTTTGGTGTAAGAATGAATTGTGTGATGATGTGATTGTAAGTAATGAGGGAAGACAGACACTGGCCCACAGCTGTATTTTGGCATGCCATTCTTCAGTTTTAGCTGCCGTACTTCAAAGCAGATTGACGGCAGAGCATGACTGGTCAATATTAAGGCTATTGATTATTAACATTGGGGAAGTTTCGGTAAAGAATTCGGGCATTGAGGGTTCTGCAGTCATGGTCTTGTTAGGATTTTAAAGTTCCGTTTTGTAACTGTGTAGTGGTATATCTTGCATGTAGATTAGTATTTTTCTCTTGCTTGTACAATATGCAAGGATGCTAATTTTGCCTTTAATTGATTATTTTAATTGATATAATATTATTCCTAATAGTTTTTTTTGTTTCATTTAAAAATAAATATTTTTTTTGCTTGTTTTTATGAATACAGCATTTCATTTCAGAACCTCTCACTATGATGTCCTTTCCTCAGCCACTGTTTTCTTTAGTCAAGTTATTTAAAATTTATTTTCCCACACTGTGTCCAGTTATCAGTTCAAACAATATTTCCTTTCACCTAATGTTCTAACATTTTTTCTTGAGCTTAAAACCATCTTACCTAAAGAATATAAATAACAGAAATTCTACTGATTTCCCAGAAATGAATCAGGGGTCAAGCTACCTGTTAATTCAGCACGTTAAATGAAAGGGAAGATAAAAAACAAGATTCTAGCTGGGTCCCCTTGCTCAATATAAATCAAGGGGTGGTGCCCAGAGCTCTGTTCTCTTGACCTATTACTTAGGTGTTTGGGTATTCCACCGTTGTAAATTTGTTATGTAGTGAACATCGGGTTGTGGTCGGCATTTGGACACTAGGTAGTTTGGGCGCTACCTTTGGCCACAGTCTGCAACCACTACATAATTTTGGTGCCCAGACCCGGGAAACACCAACCTTTAGGTATGGCATCGTCATCCAGTAAACGTCGAGGGCTAAGAAGAGCCTGAGCTGGGATGTGGCGAGTCTGGTCCAGATTGTCAGTGACCTGGCAACTCAGGTCAAGTCCCTGACACTTGAAGTGGTGGCCCTGAAGAGCGTGGAGCCGTCACCAATGTGCCACGTTGCCATTGGGGTCACGACTACAGTGACCACCAGTGCTCCTTCTACATTCCCAGCTTGGCCAAATTACAATGGTCTGGCAATTCCAGTGACTGGAGCAGAGCCACTGATTGGGGGTCTCCAGCCCCCTCCAGGGTTCACACCATTAATCCACCCTGTACCAGGCTTCTGGGAGTCTCCTGTCCCAAGTCGACTGCTTGCTTCCTCGCCGGTTGTGGCAACTAATCCCGTTAATCCACCAGAGACTGCAGCTAGGGGAGCAGTACTTGATCAACCCAGCCGAATCCAGTAGGCCAGAAAAGGCTCCAGCAGCCACCGCTGAGGCAGTTCTTGCCCAGACAGGGGCTGTCCCAAAACGGAAACGCCAGGCCAAGGACACCACCAAACCAGCCATACCCGGAATGACTATGTCCCAGGAGTCAACCAGCGACGATTCTGGCAGCAAGACTTCTGGTGACACTTCCAGTTCCTGTCTCAGTGTCAGCTCAGCTGACACTGTCTTCACCGACCACGTCCAGTCCCTCCAGACAGAACGCAGTCTGTCTGATCTACTTAAGGTCCTCGACTCCAGGAGGAACCCCAAGCCTGGAATCTTCCAGCTCGAAACTGGCCAGAGTTTTGCCCGATTCCTGAGGGATTTCGAGGCCTACTGTGCAAGTAAGTATACCGCAGGAAGCTCTGGTCGGTGGACTGTTGATCTCGGGAAATTTCTGAAGGGAGAAATCCATGAGGCGTTCTCGGCCATGGGGGGTCCCGAGATCTCATACCACGTCATGAAGGAACGCCTCCTCGACTGGTGCCAAGAAGCCCGAGAGAGGCATGATGCGGGTAGAAAGGCCCTGTTCAGCAGTGCCACTTGTGGCGAGGGCGAACTGCTGAAAATCTACGCCGTCCGGTTAGTCTCACTGTACAAGTCGGCCTATCCTCGCCGTAGTTTGGACCGGAGGGAGCTTAGGCGGAAGCTCCTAAGAACTGTTCTGAGCAGAGCTGGGAGTTGGCTGGAACAGTCTCTGGCCATCATTAATGTCTCCGCTGGCCGTCAGGCCACTTGGCAGGATATTCTACACCTGTTGAGTTTTCTCGACGAGGCATCCTGTTAGCGAAGCCAGAAGGCAGAGGATTTGGCCATCAGTTGGGTGGGACAGTCATGGCACGGCTTGTATGCCGACAGGGTTGCCATGGCTGCTCCCAGCCGTTCACCTAGACCTGACAGAGCGTATTTGCGCACTCCTCCTCGACTTGTCCCTAAACCTGCACCTGTGGAAGTGCGCCTGCCACCATCGCGTACCCCGGATAGATCTCCCCAATTACAGAGGAGGTAATGTGCAAGGTGCCGAAAATCAGGGCACTTTATGGATGAGTGTCGCAGACGCCTCAACCTCTGCCTACGTTGTGGCTCGTCCAACCATCATGTGGCACAGTGTGGACGACAGGCGCCGGTTATAAGCAGATCACCTGTCCAGAACACAGCTAATGTCCGCAGCCCTGGGAGGGAGACTATCTCTGTCCAGACTCCTACTGGGTGGAGAGCAGTACCAGTGAGTGCTGCTCCGACCACGTCGTCTTATTCTGGATCAACCAGTAGCCGGGAGACCTGAAGTGGGAGCGAATCCAGTGCTCCTTCTCAGACTGGGTAGAAGAAGAAGAGGAGCAAGAAGGCAAAGCCCATTAAGTCAAGAACTGAGGAGTATCATAGAGCTTTAAACACTAGGCCTTCGATGTAGAAGATGGGGCTACATCGAAGGAGGGTGTGAGTGCTAGGGTGCATGCTCCTAGTATTCCGGTGGCAGCCTTGGAAATCTTGATTTCCAAGGTTACCCCTCAACTTGAAAAGGTCATTGCACCTCCAATGGCTCTTTCAGGATTGGCCTGTGATAACCTGTCCTCGACACAGTCCAGAGCTTCTCCAACTGACTCCTCCAGGGAGGAAACAGAAACTGAGGCTGTATTGAAAATCCTTCGTAGGGTTAACCTGGCGCAGTTGGCTCCTGTACCACTCATGGTTGTCCCAGTGACCATGTCTGAGTTTCAATTGGGAGCGTTGGATGCTCTCATTGACTCCGGAGCTGAGGTCAACCTCCTGTCATCGAGAGTGGTACAGGATTACCAGCTGCAAATGGTACCCAACACCATTGGTCTGAAGGGTTTAGGGCAAACAGGACCTAAGACCTTAGGTACTGTACTGTTGACCACTATACTGCATGGAATGACATTCGCCCCGGGTGTGTTCCATGTAGTGCCTTCAGGGACTATGGCTGAGCATGTAGTGCTTGGCTACCAGGTCTTGAGAGCAAATGGGGTGATAGTTGACGGAGCCCGAAATCGGCTGAGCATTGGCATTACTCCCCAAGAGCCTCTTTGGGAGTATTACGTCCCGATACGTGAAGCCTGTTGCCAGTAAGTGCTTTACGCACTTGAGTTCCACGCAGCCGATTCAATGAGGATTGCCAGTATTGAGCCAGTACTTGTTCCAGTTACTGTTAACTTTCCAAAGGGACTTGACACCTCTTTTAGGTGCCCTGCTTGTCCGACCAACTGTTGGCCGGAAATGTATTATGATGGTGACATAATAACCCCTGGTCTGTCAAGGAAAGTTACAACAATTCCTGGCATCCTTGAACTGAAAGTGGAAAAGCCTCAGTTTTAATCAAGGGTTCATCTGAAGAAACGGCCAAGATCAAGAAGGGCGATCTCTTGGGGAAGGTGTTCACCATAGCAATGGTGGATGCTCCTCTATCCTGCCTGATAGCACAGGAGTGTGACCTGACTCCTGAACCGAGCGTATTGGAAGAGATAGACAATCTGTCTATCTCCGATGAACTGGACTCTTCTCAGAAGGACCAGTTTTGTCAAATGCTTCGACGTCATCTTCCAGTCATCAGTACTGGTGATGATGATGTGGGAGAGTGCTCAAGCACACCAATACGCATACACCTGTATGACGAGACGCCCATTTATCAGAGAGTTCGACAGTTTGCCAAGCCCGTCGCTGACGCCATCAAGGAACAGTGCAAGGAGTTGCATGAACTGGGTATTATTGAACCTAGCATATCTCCTTGGTCTTCACCCATTGTTCCAGTCCGAAAAAAGGATAATAGTATACGGTTGTGTATGGAATACCGTAGACTGAATATGGTGACTGTCTCTGATAAGTTGCCGATGCCTAACATGGCCGACTCTGTATTTGGACTTCAAGGAGTCAAATACTTTACAACCCTTGACCTGGTTCGTGGATATTACCAGTTACAGTTGGCAGAGGACAGTAAGGAATACACAGCTTTCTCTACCGCCTTTGGACACTGGCAGTTCAGATGCTTATCGTTTGGACTGAAAAATGCACCTGCAGTATTCCAGAGAGAAATGCAGAGTAATACATCCAGAAAGTGGAAGATTTCCCTAAACCGACCACTGTGCGTGAACTACAGGGATTCCTGGGACTGGTAAACTTCCAACTGAAGTTTATCCCCATGCGCTCACAGATAGCCAAACCTTTATCTGCAAAGACTGATTGATTGATTGATTGATTTAAAGTTTTCAGGCATCCTGACATCTAAGGTCATTGATGCGAGTAACATTTAATTTATGTATACAAAAATAAAATAAAATAAAAAATAAAAGAGTATTCAATTAAAATCATAAAAGTTGAATGTCATAAAAGTTAAATAGTTTTCAGAAGACCTGCTTCTGAAATAAATCTGAAAATGCCACTTGCATAGTAGGACACATCATTTCCAAGAATCTTGGCAAGGATGAACCTGCCACCCTCACCTCGAGCCTCAAACAAATATTTATTCCTTAAGTTGTTATAATTGGGGCATTCGGTCAACAAATGCCTCACTGTTAGAGGTACTAAACAGTCGTCACAATACGGTTGGTGTTGGCCCTTTAGCAGAAACTCGTGTGTCAATCGAGTGTGACCAATACGGAGACGACAAAGAGACGTCTCCCATTTTCGGGGCATCATATTATACCTCCAAGGAGATATGACATTTGTTACCTCTCGCATCTTATTCCCATCTAGGCTATCCCAATACTGTTGCCATTTATTGAAAACCAATTTCTTGATGTCAAGTAAGAAATCATTACAGGGAATGGGATACCTTCTTGGCAGCAACTCGGATGCCTTCTCATTCCCAGACCCACCTACATGTGCTGGAACCCAACAAAATTGAACTGTTATACCTCTCCGTCCAATAATAAAAAGCCATTCTAAAATCTTTAAAACTAGAGGGTTATTAGAATTAAAAACTTCTATAGCTTGAAGGACACTCCTTGCATCACTAAAAATTGTAAAATTACCCTCCTTCTCCAACGCTATTTTCTCAATAGTGGTTAATATGCCATACAGTTCGGCAGTAAATATGGAAGCGGTCAGAGGAAGTGCACCTCTACAATTAAAACCATTACTATGTACCCCAAATCCAACGCCAGCATCAGATTTGGAGCCATCGGTATAGATAAAAGTTGATCCTCTATGTTCTTTAACATGTTCATTAAAAAGAGACCTGGCTTCTAGGTCTGACATATTCTTCTTATCTCCTGTAAAATATTTACAAAAAGATATCTCTGGTAATTTCCATGGAGGCGTTGATGATACCTTGAATGGAAGTACCTTACATCTAATTATATCCAGACTGTTTAATAATTGTTTCACCCGAAAGCCATAGGGTTGAGGAGATTTTGGGTGCATCTCAAAGTATGTTGGGTGCCTTACAAGGCTTGCAGTCTGGAAGGCTAAAGAATTAGGGAGTCTTTGCAATCTAAACCAATACCGAAGAATAGAAGACATCCAGTAAAGGTCTAGTGGTAACTCTCCAGTATCAACAAGGAGACTTAGGATAGGTGATGTTCTAAATGCTCCCGTGGACAATCTAATACCTGCATGATGTATTGAATCTAATATTTTTAACCAGCTTGGGGTGGCTGAAGAGTATATTTCACAACCATAACTAATTTTGGAAAAAATCAAGGCCCTGTATAATTTTAAAATAGTATTGCGGTCTGCCCCCCCCCCCCCCCATGATGTATGGGACAAAACTTTTAAAATATTCAGAGCTTCAACACATTTAGCTTTTAGCGCTTTTAGGTGAGAAACCCATGTAAGTCTACAATCAAATATCAAACCTAAAAATTTGGTTTCCGATACACATGGGATCCGTTGACCTTTAATGTATATATCCGGGTCTGGATGTGCTCCCCGGATACGACAGAAATGTACAATAGTAGTTTTACTTGTCGAGAAATTAAATCCATTCATATCGGCCCACTGGATAATTTTGTCAATTGAGAGCTGTAGTTTTCTCTCAACCATTGCCATTCTGGCTCCAGCAAATGATATGGAGAGATCATCCACAAATAATGTTGAGAGAACATCCTGGGGAATTGCTGAGGATATCCCATTAATTGCTAGTGCAAAAAGGGTTACACTCAGCACACTACCCTGAGGAACTCCTTCTTCCTGGCACTTACTCTCTGATAGAGCTTCCCCAACTCTCACTTGAAAAACTCTATGTGAAAGAAATGCCTGAATAAATAGTGGCAGCTCTCCTCTCAATCCGATTTCATAAATGGTTTTAAGTATACCATATCTCCATGTGGTATCATATGCCTTTTCAAGGTCAAAAAAATACTGTAATATGGTGCTGTTTGGAAGCAAAGGCTTCACAAATAGAAGACTCAAGTCGTATCAACACATCAGTCGTTGAGTGCATTTTTCTGAATCCACATTGAATCGGTGATAAAATACCTTTCTTTTCAAGGTACCATATCAGCCTTGCATTGACCATCTTCTCCATGATTTTACATAAACAAGATGTCAATGCAATAGGACGATAGTTTGCTGCTAAAAACTTGTCTTTACCGGGTTTTAAAAAGGCTAAAATAATGGCTAGTTCCCAAACACTTGGGTAACTATGATCATGCCATATTCTATTAATAATGCTTAAAATAAATAACTTTGTATTAAAATGTATGTTTAATCATTGCATATGGAATTCCATCAGGTCCAGGGGCTGTATCATTGCAATGAGCAAGTGCGGAATCATATTTTCTTTCAGTGAAAGGAGAATTATAAGACTCTTCCCTTCTTGTTGCAAAATTTAAAATTTTCTTTTCTTCAACGCTCCTATACTGGTGACCAGGGGTTCCTACACACTTGCTGGATACATTTGAAAAATGACTAGCCAGGGCATTGCTAACATCATTTGCTTCAGTTACATACTGACCATTCACCTTCAACACTGGTGGTGGCTTGGGGGTGAATTTGCCAGCTATCTTTTTTACTTTCCTCCACACAGCAGATGGTGGCGTTCTACTGTTAATGGAGGAAACAAAAGACATCCATGACTGGCGCCTTGCTTCTTTCATGGCACGAGGGAACTGTGCTCTACATTTCTTTTACATTATTAAATTCTCATCAGTTCAGAGTCTACGCAATCGTGTTAAGAGATCTTCTTGTGGCTCTGTGGAGGGCAGTTAGTTCTGAAGACCACCACGGGACTGGTCGTCGTTTGAATAACCCTGTTGTTTTGGGAATTGAATTGACTCCTGCTGTATGGAGAGTTTCATTCAGTAAGTCTATGGCATCATCGATATTTTCAACCTGTTCAGCATCCCCCTCAATTTCGCTTAGCTCACGAAATTTTTCCCAGTCCGCCTTGTCAAGATTCCATCGTGGCGATCTCTGTAAAGGTGGACCATTGTTGGTGTTTATAATGATTGGTGCATGATCACTAGTATGCCAATCATCTAATGTCCTCCAATCGAAGTCGAGAAGGCAATTAAAGCTTAAGATTGATAGGTCAATACATGACAAGGTACCTGTCTGGACATGAAAGTATGTGGGCTCTCCTGTATTAAGGAGTCCCACATCTTCATTTTCCACAATTGATGATATGATATTTCCCCTCGTGTTTGCTAAAACATCACCCCACAAAGGATGTCTACCATTCAAATCTCCAAGTAAAAGAAAAGGTTGAGGGAGTTGTTGAATCACCTGCACTAAGTCATCATACAAAATGCTATCATTTGGAGGCAAGTACACAGAACAAATTGTATATTTTCTCCCTATGTCAATCTGTACAACCACTGCCTGCAGAGGTGTACGAATAGACAGAGAAACTTGGGGAAACATCTCGACGAACATATATGAGACTTCCGCCATGGCTCCCCACTTGGTGATCATATGGTGTCCTATAACTAACATATTCTTGAGGACAAGGGGTATTAGCATCAAGCTTGCTCTCCTGTAGACTCACAATTATGGGGGAATGCTCGTAAACTAAGAGCTTAAGTTCTTCATATTTGGCCCTTAAACCCTGACAATTCCATTGCAAAATGGAGGAAAAAACTATGGTATATTTTTTGGAAGAACTTCTAGATGAAGTCTTCCCATTAGCAATTTTTGATCTAATGCTATTTCCTGGTGGTTTTATTAGAGAGGGTCTTGATAAATATGGTTTTTTGTTTGTGCTTTTCTTGTTGTCCTTCTGATCCAATTGTTGAGGGGGATGGTGGACCTCAATTTGAATTTCTGATTTATTTAAATTGTCTTCTGGGTGATCAGAAACATCAACAGACAAAACATCATATTTATTTGATGTCATAACTCTAATATTTCTTATGGAAGGGGGTGAGAGAGATGGAGGTCTCTCTCTTTTCCTATTTATAGGTGGTGAGGATATACCAGGTTTTTGCACCTTCCCTACCACAGGTGCACCTGGTAACTTTGTTTCGGGTGGAACCTCCGTCAAATCAGGCAAGGACATGGCCTGAGAGAGGTTAGTACTATTGCTGGTAATGGGGGATGAAGTTTGTATAGAAGTGGGCAGTGTCACAGTTTTAATACACAGTGGCAAAGCCTTGGAAGGCAATATGCTTACCTTGTCACGTAAAACTTTACTATCATTAGATGATGTATTTCTTTTCTTGGAATTACTGGCAGCACTATGTGGGTTCGATGTCTCCTGTGGTATATTTTCTCTTGATTTCAGTGCCTTTGCATAGCTGTTTGTTTTTTTCAGTAGTCTTTTGGCATGTTCTACACTTATGTGTTCTACACTGGATTTGTTGAGGGCTGCTTCTTCAAACTTATAAATCTCGCAGCTCCTGTCAGTGGATTTATGGTTTGAATTGCAATTCAAACAGCTGGGTTCAAGTGTACACTCTCCATGATAAGGACTGGCACAGATGCTACACATTTTTTCATTTTTACAAACTTTAGAAGGATGTCCAAATTTGAAACATTTCAAGCATTGTAAGGGCTTTTGTTTAAAAGGTCGAACTTTTATTCTTTCATTTTCAATATCAATGTGAAAAGGCACATCAGCATCCTGGAAAGTAAGGATAATCATTGACGTCCCAGGAATCTTATGCACTTTCCACACTGTTAATGGGCACATGGCTAGTATTTCCTCTTCTGTAAATTCATACAGATCTTTATTGAAGATTACTCCCCTTCCGTAACTAAAGTTTAGGTGGGGTTTGACATCTAACATATCCTCATCCCTGCTTGTCGTAAGGTTAGACAGTATTACTGATTGCGTGTATGATTTTGCATGGATTAGGAAGCTATTTTTCCCAAAGCGAGATATATCACCTGGTGCAATGGTTCCTACCTTTTTCTGAATTAGTTTGCTAGTTTTAAAATAATTCCCATTACTCCCTTTAGGCTTGGCAACAAGCCACATTGGTGGTTTTGGCTTTCTTTGAGGGAGCATAGTTAAATCGATATCTTTCTCAAACCAGTCAGCAAACTGTTTGGTGTCTTATCACATAGGGCACCCATGACATTTAAGTTATTAATTTTGATATCATTGATGTTACATATTGCATTGAATGCTTCTTCATGATTATTATAAGTTATCCATGAATGCCATTTTTCATTTTCAAGTTTCATTCTAATTTCTTTTATCACTCCATAGCATCTAAACACTTTATATATCATATCATAATCAGTATTTATTGGAATTTGGGTAACATGAAGGATTCAAAGTTTCCATTTGTTACCCGACTTAATTGGTTTTAAAACATTAGTAGAAGGGTCCTTTTTTGTTCCTAGGTCGTCAACAGAATTTTCCTTAATTGAATTAGCAGAGGTCGTCAACAGTGCCGTGGGAGAGTCAGCGTATCCAGGGGATGGGGGTTCGTTACTTAAAGAATCTATTAGTCGAGAGAAAAAGAAAAAAATTAGTTTGATGTACCTGCTCGAGAATGTTAGGCCATCACACATCAGAAAGGAAATTTGCACTCTCCATTATCGGCACAATGAGAGTATACTTCCCAGATGGTCCACTCCATACCCTACCCGAAGGATAGCATCAAAACAGATATAGAGGCACAGGTGTAAGCTGAACCCGCCTGTTAGGACTGAGACCAAGAAATTATGGAATCATCCTCCCCATATCTGTAATGACGGGCTTCCGGCCAAAAGCCTAGAGTCCTACCCCAAGCATTGGATCCCCCTGGATTCCGAAGACCCAACACTTGAGAATAGTTCCGCCAAAAAGGTCCAAACCATCTTCGGGATGGCTGAAATCATCCAATACTCTCACATATAGCTTTGAATGCAAACACCTCCCAACCGTGATACCTCCTCCCACTCATCAAAGCAGGCAGCAATAAAGGATGTATGAACATCCCTGCCGGGGCTACAATGGATGTAGAAACATCCAAGCCATAGGAAAAAAAAAAAATAAATAAATATATATGTACATAATATATACACATATATAATGAGGGAAATTTTTCTCATAGAGTATGGAAAGCAAGACGAAAGAAAGTGTATGAAATTAGGATAAGGTCGAAGTAATATTGAGAAAAGGAAAAAGGTGAAAGAGAGAAATTTATATTCGAACTGGGGGAGCAATTTCCTCAAGTTCGAGAGCCCTCATGCCCGTCACCAAGTTTCAGCACGGGAATGAAATGCCGCGCTGAAGCTCAATGACTTCATCAAGGCATTCTCTCATTAAGAGGGACTGGATGGAAGTCATCCAGAGTGTTCTACAAGCATTATGCGAAGCAAGTGCATGGACTCAAGCGTTACGTGGTGGCGGCAGGTAGTGTACTAAAACCTGTCGTCTAGTGCTGCGATGAACAGTGAATTGACTGGCACCATCAATTATACGGGTGAAGGTGTTGACACCTCTCAGTGCAATACTTTTGAAGTGCGTGTCACCATGGTGACACTAAGGACTGTTCTAATTATTTGAGGTTAAGAAACATATAGATAACACTTGTGCCGTGTGTACTTACACAGTGTGAATAGACATTCAACATCACAGAAATTCATATTAGAAAATTTTTCAAATACAGTATTCGAATTTATAGTGGCAGTAATAAAGCTTTCCCTTTAGGGTGAAAACAAAATACTTTCTGTGTTACGATTGTTTGACATGTTTTTTATTTCATATATTAACAATTATGTTATATCTGTTACTTTATGTTGGTCATTTATTGCCAATAAAAATATCAATATGTATTTGCGTCTTATTTCGCCCTAAAATTGATTTTTTAATCAAATAATTCAGTTTTTTCTTACCCTTTAATAAAACTGCATATATTTACTTATGTGCAATAAGTATAGCTAATACCCTTGTTCTTATATGTGATACAAACATTATCTAGTAATATTTGTTCCGATTTGTTATACATACATTGAGACCTGTATGTAGTTGATGCTAAGTTTGTTCATATACTATACTCAAACCTTGAGACTCCTTTCCTACGTCTAGTATGACTCTTCCCTGCAGGGGTCAGGAATCACTAACATGGTTTATATTTAGCAGTAATGACGTATAACGGTAACGTCATATGTCTCAATGGTCTGGATGACTAGAGGAATATTGTCCCAAGGTTAAGGCACCTTAGAAATTCACAGATACAGTACTTTCTAGTAATTCTCTGGTAAGCTTCTATCAGTGGCTTGAGCCCAAAAAATGGATTTTGAGCGAAGCGAAAAATCTACTTTTGGGTGTGATAGCCATGTCGTCCTGATGGACCCGCCCTCCTTTTCTACAGAAAAGGCCTTGGCAGGATCCCTCCCGAAATTTCTATATCTGTAGCATCATGCTCAACGCTACAAGGAATAGTGTGCTAGCTTGACATGCAGCGCCATCTAGATACTCAGTAGTAGTATGGGAGGAAGGGTACCTTGATAACGGCTCCCCTTCTATTTTTGTCACTTTCCCCCTCGAAGCGAAAACGCTATTCGGGGTGAAGATTGCTATGTGTCGTATCAAGATATACGTCCCCTGATTTATGCGATACCCTTAAGAGAAATTTTAAGGATATTTGCGCCAGGAGTTAGAATTCTGGAGACCTAAAGGTCAATTCTCTGGGAATATCACTGTAGCCAAATATCCCTTAGAAAGCTACTTATAGGAACCTTCCATCAGGACGACATGGCTATCTCACCCAAAAATAGATTTTTCGCTTCGCTCAAAATCCGTTATTTAAGATTTTCTTATTAAGGAAATCTAGGGTGGAAGAGCTTCTAAAATATAGAGCTGAAGTTAGTGTATACTAACACTAACCCTCCCACAATTGGAATATTAGTATTGTAGGGTAAAGATATTATGTTCTGATGACCTATGGCTCATCAGGATATTGAAGGAATACTTCACTTCAACATTATTTAGCGGTGTCAACAATGGACTGTGAAAGGATACACAGAATATGTTGGAAAACATACTATTGTATATTATATACTATAGTTTTCTAACTGCTGTATGTACTATACTGCAGAAAACGGATTTTGAGCGAAGCGAAAAATCTATTTTTGGGTGAGATAGCCATGTCGTCCTGATGGAAGGTTCCTATAAGTAGCGTCCTAGGGTATATTTGACTACAGTGATATTCCCAGAGAATTTACCTTTAGGTCTCCAGAATTCTAACTCCTGGTGCGAATATCATTAAAATTTCTCCAAGGATATCGCATAAATCAGGGGACGTATATCTTGATACGACAAATAGCAATATTCACCCCGAATAGCGTTTTCGCTCCGAGGGGGAAAGTGGCAAATTTTGAAGGGGAGGCGATATCAAGGTTACCCTTCCTCCGTTACTACTTAGTATCCAGATGGCGCTGCCGTCCCATGTGTATTCCTTGTAGCGTTTAGCAAGGTGCTACAGATATAGCAGTTTCGGGAGGGATCCTGCCAAGGCCTTTTCTATAGAAAAGGGGGGCGGGTCCATCAGGACGACATGGCTATCTCACCTAAAAATAGATTTTTCGCTTCGCTCAAAATCCGTTTTTTGGGCTCAGGCCATGTCATCCTGATGGAAGGTTACCAGAGAATTATTTAGAAAGTACTGTACTGTATCTGTGAATTTTCCAAATGTGCCTTAACCTCAGGACAATTTTCCTTGGTCATCCAGACCACAGAGACATATGACGTTAATGTTATACGTCATTACTGCTAATCATAAACCATGTTAGTGCTTCCTGCCCCCTGCAGGGAAGAGTCATACAAGACTTAGGAAAGAGTCTCGAGGTTTACATATACCATATGAACAAACATGGCCTCAAGAGCATACAGGTCTCGCTGTATGCGTAGCCAGGTAAAGTTTGTACTCGTATAAGAACAAAGGTTTCCATATACCATATGAGCCAACATAGCATCCAGAGCATACAGGTCTTGTTGTATGCGTAGCCAGGTAAAGCTTGTACTCGTATAAGAGCAAAGGTTTGCATATACCATATGAGCAAACATAGCATCAAAAGCATACAGGTCTCCCTGTATGCGTAGCCAGGTAAAGGTAGTATTCATATAAGAACAAAGGTATTAACTATATATCTTGTTCATATATACATATGCAGATTATTAAAGGAAAATAATACTCTAGCATATCTTTATTGAAATCAAATTTGGGGCGAAATAAGACGCAAATACCCATCAAGTATTTATTGGTAATAAATAACCAGCAAAATCAACATACATAACATAAAGTTAACATAATGTTAATAAATGTAATAAGAAACATGTTTTACAATCAAGACCAGAAAATGTTTATTTCACCTGAAAAGGAAAAAATGTTAGGGCCACAAAAACTGAAAATTTATTAAATTTTCTAATATGCATTTCTGTGTTAATGATTGTCTCTTCACACTGTAAGAACACACGGCACAAGTGTTGTCTCTATGTTTCTTCAACTTAATAACTAGAACAGTCCATAGTGCCACCTTGGTGACACTTATCTTCAAGTATTGCACTATGAAGTGTCAACACCTTCACCCATACTTTGACAGTCCCAATCAATTCACTGTTCCTCGCAGCGCTAGACGACCACAAAGCATTTCAACTCTTGCACTTGCTTCACGTAGTGTTAAAAAAACTCTCTGGATGACTTCTATTCAGTATATGAGTGAAGACGCTCAAAGCCCATGTATTGGAAAAAATTCAATGACAAAGCAATTTTCCCCGGATCATGACCTGCAGGTGTACTGTCAGGATCCGCTCTGCGAATGAAATAGGTGATCTTTGCCCTTAGTTGTTTTAGGGATAGGTTTGACCCCAAGATTTCTCCTTTAAAGAGCTGTCCTCCCCTGAAGTCTGAAGTTCTACGAAGATAGACCTTTAGACACTCCACTGGACACATTGAGACATATTCCTTCAGAGGGCAGATTCTCCAGGGACCACACCTTTTGGTAGGTAGCTCGTTCTTGGCGAGAAACTTTGGGTCAGGAAAGAGATTCAGTTCTCCCACTTTTGTGAACTGAATATGGCCCTCATCTCTAGAAAGGGCCACTATTTCACCAACTCTGGCCCCCGAGGCTAGGGCAAACAAGAATATAACTTTCTGGGTTAAGTCTTTCAGAGAACAATCCTCATTGTTCACTGATGAAGCAAAGTGTAGGACCTTATCCAAGGACCATGAAATGGGCTTCAGAAGTGCTGCAGGCCTAAGTCTAGCACAAGCCTTAGGGATCTTGTTAAAGATTTCATTGGATAAGTCTACTTGGAAGGCGTATAGCAGAGGTCTAGTCAAGGCTGATTTACACGTTATCGTATTGGCTGCTAAACCTTGTTTATGAAGGTACTGTAGATAAAGAAGAATAAACAAAAATCTGTTGAGATTTCTTTTGGTCCTTTTGCCTTGACGAAAGCAACCCACTTCTTCATAGATGACTTATATTGTCTTCTAGTAGAATTAGACTTATATTCTTCTAGAAAGTCTATACTGTCTCTCGAGATCCCAAACCTTTTCTCTACTGGTAAGGAGAGAAAATCATGACATGAAGGTTTTGGCTTTTCTGTGATGAAGCGAAGAGTCTACTTCTGTACTTGTTGAGTCAGTACTGGGTTCGGCAGAGGGACCAGCCTCAGCTTCAGTTCCAATACTAGAGGGAACCAATTGCTCTTTGGCCACTTGGGAGCCACTAGAGCTGCTGTTCCCTGAAAGGATCTAAGCTTGTTGAGGACCTTCAATAGGAGGTTGGTTGGAGGGAACAGGTAAATCCAGTTCCATCTGTTCCAGTCGAGGGACATGGCGTCCACCGCTTCTGCTAGAGGGTCCTCGTATGGGGCCACATAACGAGGTAGTTTCTTGTTGTCGCTCGTCGCGAAGAGGTTGATCTGCAGTTCTGGGACTTGACATAAGATGAAGGAGAATGATCCTGCATCTAGGGACCATTCTGACTCTATCGGAGTGAGCCTTGATAGAGCGTCCGCTGTCACATTGCGGAACCCTTGAAGGTGAACTGCTGATAAATGCCATCTCTTCTTTTCCGCCAAGAGGATGATGGCCAACATCACTTGGTTGATTTGGGGTGATCTCGAACCTTAACGATTTAAACATCTCACTATCACCTCGCTGTCCAGAATCAGTCTTATGTGGACTGAATGGCGAGGGGACAGTTTCTTCAGCGTGAAAAAGACTGCCATGGCTTCTAAAACGTTGATGTGGATGGTCTTGAATAGAGAGGACCAAGTTCCTTGGACTTTCCGTTGGTGAGAGTGACCTCCCCATCCTTCCTTTGATGCGTCCGTATGGATGATGACTGAAGGTAGAGGTGGTTGCAAGGGCACGGACCTCTTCAGGTTCTTTGCCTTCGACCATGGCTTGAGAAGTGATCGTAGTCGAGTCAGTATCGGTCTTCTTAGATCTCTTCAAGCGTTTGATGCGTATCTTCTCCAGACTCCAGATGCATCTTTTAGCTGTGCTCTTAGCACTGGGTCTGTCACTGATGCAAACTGAAGAGAACCCAGTACTCTCTCCTGTTGGCATCTTGATATCCTGTTGGATTTCAGTAGTCTCTTGACAGATCCCACTATCTCTCTCCTCTTCCCTGGGGGAATGGAGAGACAGTGTGATTTTAAGTTCCAATATATTCCTAGCCATTGAAATTCCTGAGCTGGAGATAATCGAGACTTCTTGACGTTGATCTTGAATCCCAGATGTTCCAGGAACTGGATCACTTTCTTGGATGCTTGCATGCACTCCATCTCGGATGCTGCCCACACCAGCCAGTCGTCCAGGTAGGCCACTACCTGGACTCCTTCTAGGCGTAGGTGTTGAACGACTGCATCTGCAAGCTTTGTAAATATCCTTGGGGCTATATTTAGTCTGAAGGGCATGGCTCTGAAGACGTATTTCTTCTTCTGTAGGCTGAATCCTAGGTAGGAGGAGAGTGGGCGGTTGATTGGAATATGCCAATAGGCATCTGCCATGTCTATCGAGACTGTGTGCGCCCTTTTTGGCAGCAGGGTCCTTATGTGTTGAATGGTTAACATCCTGAACTTGTTTTCTATGAACTTGTTGAGTGGCGACAAGTCCAGAATGACTCTGAGTTTGTCTGAGTCCTTCTTGGGAACACAAAACAGCCTTCCTTAGAATTTGATAGACTTTGCTCTCCTTATCACCCGTTTGCTCAAGAGTTCTCGGGTGTATTCTTCCAGGACGGGGGTGGAGTGTTGGAAGAATTGAGGAAATGATGGTGGAGCTGTCCTCCAGCTCCAACCTAGTCCGTTCTTGATTAGGCTGTGGGCCCAAGGATCGAAGGTCCAGCGATCCTGAAATTTTTGGAGTCTTCCTCCTACTGGAAGCATCTCATTGCTTCAACTGTCCGGAGGACTTGCCTTCTTGACCGCGTACTCCCTTACCCCTTCTTCCTCTTAGAGGGTATCTAGAGGAGCCCCTTTTTGACCCTCTACCTTTGGGGCAAAAGATAGTGGTCTGCCTCTCATATGACTTGGCAACCAGCTGCTGAGGCACCATCTGGTAGGTTGGCTGGGGTTGTGCCACCATCTGGAGCACCGCGGTCATGGGAACTGCGGGAAGTTGTTGTTGCTATTTTCTGACAGAGCGGGAGGGCAACCTAGGTCTCTTTGTCTTCCTCTTTGGTTGGGGACCCTCATCTGGGGAAGACTTCCTCTTCGCTGACATGCCCACTTTTGGAGATTTCTATTCTCCGTGGCGGCCTTGTCCACTACTTCTTTGACCACTTCACTAGGGAAGAGGTCTTTTCCCCAGATATTGGAAGCTATCAGCTTCCTAGGTTCGTGTTTCACTGCAGCCAAAGCAAACACGAACTCCCTACATGCACGTCTGGCCTTCACGAAGCCGTATAGGTCTTTGACCCGCGTAGCCAAATGTGATTTGGCCACGACCATGTTCATGTCTGGGGATCTGGCTTTGCTTGCCATTGCCTCCAAGGTAATCTGGAGGGACAGGGATGCGGCAAGTCTCTCCTTTGTCTCTTGCTCTCTACGCAAGAGAAAGTCAGACAGCTTAGGGAGGTTTTCGCTGAACTGGCGTCCAGCAATATCCGCCTCCAATTTCCCAACTGAGAAGGTAAGATGGATCTCCTTCCAGTCCTTCTCGTCCGTAGGCAGAGCTAGGGATAAGGGTCTACACTCCTCGAGTGTAGGACACGGTTTCCCTGCATCCACTACCTTCATGACTGCCTTAAACCCTTTTTCTGTAAAGGGAAAGGCTGGTTTAGCTGGAGCAAGAAAGGAAGGGTGTTTCTTGCTAAGGGCTGGCACTTTTGAATTAGTGTAGCCCTTGTCCTTCAGGCTACTTGCCAACAGAGCCTGAGCTTTTCCATGGTCAAGAACTATGACCTCTTTTGGTTCTGTCTCCTCCTTGGACACAGGTTCCGCCTTCAAGCGGACAAAGCAATCTGGGTAAGACTTAAAGCTGGGCCAAAAGTCAGCATCCTCTAAGAGGACAGCCCCCAGCTTTTTTTAAATGAAAATCTTCCCATTGGTAATCGGCATGTATTCTGCATGCCTCCAAGGGTTCACATCAGAGCAAGGAGGAAGATCTTTCACGTTGAGTCTCTTCTGAGACCCAAGGGATGCGGCGAGATGGTCCATCCTTCTCCTCAATTCAGCGTCCCTTCTTCGTTCTGCTTACGAAGACTCTCCATCATAGTCAAGAGACTGGCCAAGGCTTTACCCATGTCATCCGATGGAGGAGCAGAAGACGTAGAGGGTACTGGTTCTGGGGCCAGAACCGACGAAACGGACTCCGATTCGACGTCATCCTCTTTAGTCTCGGGAGCCAGGGTAGACTCCTCTTCTAGACCTTCGGCTAGAAGGTCTTTCTCGGTGTCCTCAGACACCTCAGACATCCTCTCATCTAGGTGGATGTCCTTCATAGCGTCAGAGACGTCCGTATCTACGGAAATCTGAACGCAAGGGATCTCAGGTCGAGGCTGGGGTATAACGGCATCCGCAGTCGCCTCAGGGAACAGCCAGGCACGCATCCGTTCACTCGAAAGGTAAGGCCCCCTGGCATTCTTCTGAAAGCCACGAACCCATCTGCGCAGCTTACTCCGTGCTGCATCCCTTGACTCCGGTGTCTTGGGGTCGTCAAAAGCCTCAGTAACCAAGGCCTTGCAAACATTGCAGTCCTGGGGGTCCCAGTACTTCAGAGGTCCCTTGGAGATGGAGCAGAGAGAATGAGCCCTGCACTCTACATGGCCACAGAAGTCCTTGCTCCTCATGATGCAAAAGACTCTCAGGCACTTGGGATGGTCCTCCTGTAAAGAGAGGAAAAATAAATGAGTATGCGGTAGTTCATATCACCTGATAAACTATACAAATATTATTATTAATATTTTTGCATATACTGTATATTGCATATAGCTTAGGATAGATAACCTAGAAAAGAATTAGGAAAGACACATACTTGTGTTTCCTGTCCAGCCAATTGCTGTGACCTCCTGCAAAATTAAAACCTAGTTTTCCTATTCAGGAAACCCAATGGAAGAATTCTAACCTGTAAGGATAGATAAGTGTAACTTAACACTGACTTTCCAACAGTTTTAATAATGAGGGTAAATTGTAACTGATCATCTATCAGTATGTGGAAAGAAATCTTTTTTGGGCTCAGGCCATGTCGTCCTGATGGAAGTTCCTTCATAGTAGCTTCCTAGGTTATATTTAACTACAGTAATATATCCCAGAGAATTTTACTTAAGGTATCCAGAATTCTAACTCCTGGCGCGAATATCCCTGGCTTTCGCCTTATGGGATACTGCATAATATCAGAGGACGTATTCTTGACACGCCACATAGCTATCTACACCCCTAATAGCGTTTACGCTTCGAGAAGGGAAAGTGGCAAGAATTGTAGGTGGGCTGTTATTAAGGCAACGCTCCTACACGTACTATAGTTGGGCGCCAGTATGACGTCACGTCCCAGCGCCATCTTGTCATTCTTTTCAAGTAGCGTACCTAGCTCGGTGTTTTCCCTGTGCCTTTCGCTATTTTGGATTATCTTTACTGCTATGATGCTTTCACCAGCTTCATCTGCCTCTGGAAAGTTTAGTATTATCTTTAATTTGTATAAATGTAAGCTCTTGCCAGTTTTTCTCTTCGATTAAAGTCATAATTAACGTAACAAGAGCTGTTGCCTAACTGGAGGGTGTCATGAACGCAGTCGTTCTTTATGCATGTGCCATTTAGTTAGCCAGAACGACATTCCCGGAATATATTCGCTTCAATAAATTTAGCTATTTAGCAATTTTAGCTAGGAAATTTTATATTATGCCGATTGTACAGTGGATTTGGCAATTTATTTACCGAGCCCCACTAGTGCTAGGCTTGGCTTCCTAGCCTAGGCACCTTCATTTACTTTCATGCATGATATAGTTTTCCTAGTGTGATAATCTATTGAAGCTTTAGGCAATATTTTATACATATAAGATATTACTGCATATAAATTTTCCTCTTCCAAGATAGTATACAAGAGTTTCGGTGACCGATTCTCACCGCGCCTAGGCTACTAGCCTAGGGGTTTTAGTATACTTTCATACATGTCCCTGATTGCCCTTGTATCGTCTTATTAAGTGGAGACTGACACCTCCTATTCTTTTTAAGATGATAATAATCTCCTTGGGAGATTTAAGAGCAATCTCTCTCCCTCTGAGTTAGCCTAAGCTAACCCTAGTCAGCTTTACCGTGAATTTTATTCGGGTAAATCTAGGCTAGGGTGTTTCTGTCCCTTCCCTCAACCGCAGAGGCCGGTTTTGAGTTTAGGACAGAACATCAGAGTATTCGTCTGTGATCGGTGGCCATCTGGCTTGGTGAATTGAATTCCTAAGTCAGGTTAGGCTACCGATGCAGGAGGCTAGACCTCCCTAGGCCTCATCTGAAGGCATTATATGATATGATGCCTCCTCCCTGCGGCCTAGCAGACAATCCTGTGCCGGCAGAACCTAAGCTGAAGAATTGAAATCTTCTCTTGCTTGGGGTCTCCGACACTAGACTCTGTTCCTAACACCTGAGAAAGTGGTGTGGGTGCTGCCGTCTCACCCTATTAGGCTAACCCCAGACTTTTTAGGTGGGGTAGAACCTACCGGCTACTACCTCACCTACAAGACCCTCACCCCTCCCCTTGCTGTCCTTTAGTGATGGCCTAGCCTTCACACATCTTGGCCACCATTCTACATTCGACCCTAGTGCGGGTAGATTGTGGAAATGGCTCGGGTTCTCTGTCGGCTGCCGGCAGAGATTCCCCTACCCTATCGAGTGTTCTTCAGTCCTCTCTTGGTCTGCCTTCCATAACCCTGCCGGCTGGTACCGGCCAGGTTGTGGTTGGATGGAAGCCCGAATGTAATTCCCCCTTCCATATAAACCCTCATTCTGGATGAAGGGCTGCAAGGCTGAGCCTTTGCTTTCCCCTCCCATCCATGCTTTCTCTCTCTCTCAACAAGTATCTTGGGCCTAGCTGCCGGCGGCCATGGAGCCGCCGGCAGCCGGCAGGACTGTGGACCAGCAGGTTGCACTGCCGCCGAATGTTATGGGTTGCCGACGGTCGGCGACCCAGTAACGGCCGGCACACACCAGCCGGCCACCGGCAGCTATGATGACTGCCGGCAGCCGGTCGAATGTTTGTCTGACGACATCTCATTCACCGCCGGCTGCCGGGGGGACTGCTGAATGTCGGTTATCACCCGGCTGCCGGCGGCCTGCAACTGCTGGCGGCAGCCGGGGGGACTGCTGAATGTCGGTTATCACCCGGCTGCCGGCGGCCTGCAACTGCTGGCGGTCTGCCGCCCACTTCCACTAGAAGGCAGTACACCTTCTTCTTAAACCCAGGAACTACCATGCCGGCATGCGCCGGAAGGTACTACAGTATATGGCCGTGGAGTGGTCAGTAAAAAATTGCGATATTGATTATACTGCAATAAATAAATCACTGTACGGTCTGTACGGTAGCCTATACATTTTCCAACCTACAAGGTGTTTCATGGGCAGCCTATTGTGAGACCACTTGTTAAAGAAAGCGATTCTTTTAAAAATTCAGTGATCACTATATTCAATCCCCAATATTGAATTCCTGAAGACGGTGTTATGTTACACCTTCATATATCCTGAGGATAAATGTCTTCTTTAATAATTCTATCTTAGAATGCCTGAGATTCAATATTAAGGGAGGTCTTAGCAATTGGCTGAGCAGGAAACACACGTAGGGGTCTTTCCTCTTTCCTTTCTAGCTTACCTATCCTAAGCTAAAATATACATAATATTGTATGATGAATTTTGTGAGATAATTCACCGAATACTCATCCGCCTTTCCTTTCTTTACAGGAGGAGCATCCCGAGTGCGGGAACCATTTCTGCAAGGTCCACAGTAAGAACTTCTGCGGCCATGGAATGTGCAGGACCCACGCGCACTGCGCGACAACAAAGGGCTCCCTTAAGTATTGGGACCCCCAGGTATGTGACGTATGTTCAAATCTGGTTACTGAGGCTTTTGATGATCAAAAGTCGACTGAGTCAAGGGATGCAGCAAGAGAGAAGCTGCGTAAATGGGTCAGGGGTTTTCAAAAGAATGCCACTGGCCCATACCTTCCTAACAAAAGGATGAGAGCTTGTCTTTTCCCTAAGGCATCTTCGGATGCAGTTATCCCTCAACCTCAAGCTGAGATCCCGCTCGTCCAGATTCCGATAGAATCTGAAGTTTCAGATGCCATGAAGGACATCCAGCTAGAAGACAATATGTCGGTAGTTTCCAAGGAGTCTTCTAGCAGAAGAGCAGAAACAGGAGTCTGTCTTACCTCCTGAGGGCGACGATGAAGGAACCGAAATTATTTCGATTTCATCGGCTCCGGTGGCTGAGCCCGTCCCGTCGACCTCCTCTGCCCCCCAATTGGGAGTCATCTGAGAAAGAAGCTTCGCTTCAGACTGAAATGCACCAGCTCGTGACTTCCCGTTTAGCCCCGAAGAAGCTAAACGTTAAGGACCTTCCCCATTTCTCGGACGTCAACCCTTGGAGGTATGCTGAACACATGCCTATGTCAGGAGGGAAGATCTTCCTCTCAGACAGACTGGGTACGGTCCCAGTAGAGGTCATCTAGTTCTGGCCCAGCAAAGGGGCCTATCCTGATTGTTACGTTCGTCTGAGGACGGAACCTCCCTCGAAAGAGGAGACAGAGCCGAAGGAGGTCATAATACTTGACCTCCTCAAAGCCCAAGCTTTGTTCACCAGTACCTTGAGAGGGCCTTCACTAGCTCCAAGGTACCGGCTCTCAGCAAGAAGCACCCGTCCTTCATTGCTGCTTCTTCCCATGCCTTCCCCTTTATGGAAAAAGGGTTCAAGGCAGCCTTAAAGGCAGTCGAGGGAGGGAAACCTTGCCCCACACTCGAAGAGTGTAGGCCATTTTCCCTTTCCCTACCATCAGATGATGCAGACTGGAAGGATGTCTATAGCACCTTCTCAGTCGGGAAGTTGGAGGCTGACATTGCTGGACGTCAGTTCGGAGAAGACCTCCTTAAGTTGTCGGGCTTCCTCCTGCGCAGGGAGCAGGAAACGAAGGAAAGACTTGCCGCCTCTATGTCCCTGCAGACTGGACTAGAGACAATGGCAAGTGTTCCAGAAACCCCAGACATGTACATGGTCTTTGCCAAAGCTCATTTGGCAATGGTCACCAAAGACCTGTACAACTTTATCAAAGCCAGACGGGCTTGTAGAGAGTTCGTGTTCGCCTCAACTGCGGTGAGGCACGAACCAAAGAAGCTGATAGCTTCCAACATCTGGGGAAAAGACCTCTTCCCAAACGAAGCGGTCAAAGAGGTTGTCGACAAAGCTGCCTCGGAGAATAAGAATCTTCTCCAAAAGTGGGATTTGTCGACCAAGAGAAAGTCTTCCAGTTAGGAGGGTCCCCAACCCAAAAGGAAGACCAAGCGACCTAGAGTGCCCTCTCGCCCATCTCGACAACAACAACTTCCCGCGGCCACGGTGTCCCAGACGGTGACACAACCACCTACCATGTTTCAGCTGGTGCCCAAGCAAGTAGCGACACAGTCACCTATTTTTACCCCAGCCTTTGAAAGGCAATCCACGACCTTTCGGCCGAAGTCTCGAGGTTCCTTTTGAGGTTCCTCTGGATGCCCCTCTAGAGGCAGGGGCAACAAAGGTGGACGTGGCCAAGGAGGCAAGTCCTCCAACCAGCACTCAAAGTGAGATGCTTCCGGTAGGAGGGAGACTTCTCCTTTTCCGGGATCGCTGGACCTTCGATCCCTGGGCCCACAGCCTAATCAAGAACAGACTGGGGTGGAGTTGGAACACAACTCCACCAACTTTCTCTCAATTCTTCCAACACTCAACCCCCATTCTGGAAGAATATGTCCAAGAACTCTTAGACAAGAGAGTTGTAAGGAGGGCAAAGTCCATCAAATTCCAAGGAAGGCTGTTTTGTGTTCCGAAGAAGGATTCGGAAAAGCTCAGAGTCATTCTGGACTTGTCACCCCTCAACAAGTTCATAGTGAACCACAACTTCAGGATGCTTACTCTTCAACACATAAGGACCCTACTGCCCAAACAGGCATACACAGTCTCCATAGACATGGTGGACGCATATTGGCATGTCTCGATCAATCGACAAGTTTCCTCCTCCCTAGGATTCAAGCTGCAAAAGAGACAATACGTCTTCAGAGCCATGCCCTTTGGACTGAACATAGCCCCAAGGGTGTTCACGAAGCTTGCAAACGCAGTCATTCGTCAACTACGCCTAAAGGGAGTTCAGGTAATTGCCTACCTGGATGACTGGCTGGTACGAGCAGCATCCGAAGAAGAATGCACGCAAGCCTCCAAGGAAGTGATCCAGTTCCTAGAACATCTAGGATTCAAGATCAACCTGGAAAAGTCTCGACTATCTCCAGCTCAAAAGTTCCAATGGCTGGGTGTTCACTGGAACTTACAGTCACACTGCCTCTCCATTCCATCAAAGAAGAGGAGAGAGATAGCGGGATCTGTCAATAGACTTCTTCAATCCAACAGGATATCAAGACGGCAACAAGAGAGAGTTTTGGAGTCTCTCCAGTTTGCCTCAGTGACAGACCCAGTGCTGAGAGCACAATTAAAAGATGCATCAGTAATCTGGAGAACGGATTTTGAGAAACATATTAGGTCTGTGTCTTCCTCAATTACACAAAAAATTGGCTTATTGAGAAAGTCTTACAAAACTTTCGGTGATCAATCTATTCTGAAGAAGTGTTTTAATTCTTTCATTCTACCTTGTTTTGAGTATTATTCTCCTGTCTGGTGTTCAGCTGCTGATTCTCATCTTAATTTGTTGGACAAGAACTTACGGTCTAATAAATTTCTTATTCCTGATCTAGATATTAATCTTTGGCACCGTCATTCAATTAGTTCATTATGCATGTTGCATAGGATTTTTCATAACTCTGACCATCCTTTACATTCAGCTCTCCTTGGACAGTTCTATCCTGTTATTAATACTAGGCAGGCAGTTAATTCTAATAGCCAGGCCTTCTCCATTATGAGGCTCAATACTACACAGTATTCTAGAAGTTTTATTCCAGCTGTTACCAAGTTGTGGAATGATCTTCCTAATCGGGTAGTTGAATCTGAAGAACTTCAAAAGTTCAAAGATGGAGCAAATGTTTTTATGTTGACCAGGCTGACATGAGTCTTTTTATAGTTTATATATAACATATCTGTTTTTGACGTTGTTAATAGTTTTTTTGGGCTCAAGCCATGTCGTCCTGATGGAAGTTCCTAAAGTAGCTTCCTAAGGGATATATGTTACTACAGTGATATTCCCAGAGAATTTAACCTTCAGGTCCCAGAATTCTAACTCCTGGAGCGAATATCCTTAAAATTTCCCTCAAGGATATCGCATAATATCAAAGGACGTATTCTTGACACGCCACATAGCAATCTGCACCCCTAATAGCATTTACGCTTCGGGGGGACGTGGCAGAAGAAATAGAGAGGGGGGCCGTAACAAGGTTACCCCCGTTCTCGTACTACTATTGACCACCACCACAGCGCCCTTCCCAAGATGGCGGACATTCCTAATTTTGTAGCGATTTCGCTCAGTGGTGTTCCCTGTTGATCTAACTTTTCGATCGATTTGCAAGGATTTTTATTATGCATTCTCCAGCTTCTTTCGCCTTCGGAAACTTGAGTATTGGGTCTTTACAATGAAAAATTTTTTAGTTCCCGTTTCACAGTGAAATTAGAGTAATTTATTGTGTTTAGAGCTAGCCTATACCGGAGGTGCTATGAGCGCTGTCGTTCGTTAGGCATGAGTTATTTAATTAGTAGAACGACTTCCCGGTTTTTAAATAGCATTAATCAATTAATCAATTACGTAAGCTATTTAGGCAAATTATACATGTAAAGATATTTATAATGTGCATAATTTTCCTTTCCATGTCAATCATATAGTTAAGAGTTTCGGTAAGTGAGGTAACCAAGATCTCGTCTCACCTATGTAACCTAACCTAGGCGTTCTATTATACGTTCAGACATTTCCCCGATTACCCTCATGTACTGTATTGTGATTTCAATTATACAGAGATAGTTATCTCTTAGAATTGGATGAAACTTTTCACATCTCCAAGAAGGAGATTTAAGGGTAATCCCTCTTCCCTCTGAGTGTAGCTTTAGGCTACAACCTTAGTGGGTCGGCCTCGAATTTTTAATTCAGGCATGACTTTCCTACGGTTTTTTTCTGCCCTTCCCCTGTAACCGCAGATGCAGGTTTTTGGAGTTTCGGCCAGAATCTCAGAGTACAGGGTATTTAGTCTGTGATCGGTAGCTGACTGGTAAGATGAATAGAATTCTTTTTTTAGGTTAGGCTGACGACATAGGAGGCTAGACCTCCCTAGGCCACTCCTGAAGGGTCTGTACGATATGACCCTTCTCCCTGTGACCTAGCAGACTAGTCCTGTGTTAGTTGACCCTAGGCTGAAGAATAGAATTCTTCTACTGCTTAGGGGACACTGGCACTAGAACTCCGTTTCCTTACCATTTAGAGGTGGTGGCGAGGGTGCTGCCAACCTCTTTATCGTATTATTCTAACCCTAGACTAAGGAATAGAATTCTTTAGCCACATGGGAAAGTTCTAATACAGGAATGGAGTTCTGTTAGGTAGGGCAGGACAGGCTACGGCTGGCTCCTGCTGTACCTTTCACAGGACCCTCTTTTCCCTTCGCTGCTATTCCTTTTATGTTGGCGAATCCCGGCAACCTTACTGTTGCCAGTAGATCGACCAGACTCCCCCTCTTTAGTAGTTGACAGCTGCCGGCCGGCGCATCTGTCGGCCGGCAGTAATGACAGCTGCGAGCTGCCGGCCATGTCAGTTGCCGGCCGGCAGTAATGGCTACTGCCGGCTGGCAGTCATGGTGGCTGCTGGCAGGCAACCAGGGCAGCTGCTAGCCATGCTGGCTGTGAGCGGGAAGTCCCTTCTGTTACCAAAGGTTCTTCAGTTCTCCCTTGAATTGCAAGCAACAGTGGCTGCTGCCGGGGTGCTGCCTACCAGGCCGGCACAGAATGGTGCTTAGTTAACCGGCAGCACGCCGACTGTAATGATAATGCCGGCAAGATATAGACAGCACCTTGCCGGCGACAGTACTGTAGCTGGATGAAAGCTTGAATGTTATTATCTCCCCTTCCATTTGAACCTTCTTTCTGGAGAAAGGAAGTAAAATTAGACTTTTACATCCTTTTTACTGTATATATACGCAGTATTAGGTAGCCTGTTCTCCATGCTATCTCTCTCTCTCTCTTTTAGCTAGCAGGCTGTATGTGCCGGCATTAGCTAGCTATGCCGACGACATGCCGGCTGAACTACAGTATATGTTTATACAGGTAGTTAGTATTTTTGCAGTAGAGAATATACTACAAATAGAAAGCTTCTGTATATTTTATGCTATTAGTGTTTTTCCAATATATTTGAAAATCCTACCCAAATATTTGTGGAACCCAATCTCATATTGAAAGAATTTAATTTCTTCAATATTCTGACTAGAAATCAGTCTTCAGATTACCCTGCAATATTAAAATTTTTAAGGACTGGAGGTTACACTCCTAATCCTTAAAGGGCAGAGCCCTTATCCTCGAGTCTCCATGATTAGGAAACTGTGTTTTAATTTTGTAAGGGAGGTCAAAACAAATATGTTGGGTGGGATACACAAATATATGTCTTTCATTTTCCCCAGTCCAGTTGGCATCATGCCAGCTGGACTGTACAGTCAGCCGATTGCCATAAAGGCAACACATTGGCTGGATCACACTATATATAATTATACAGTAGCCAGTAAATTTCAATATAGTGCATACTGCAAATAGAAAACTACAGTATGATTATACAGTAATTATTTCTAGCATATTTTGGGTACCCTCATGCGAGCTTATACTGCAGCTGCTCTTATATTGATGGAATATTGTTTCTTCATTAAGCTGATTGAGTAATCAGTCATCCATACCCCACAGTATTTAGAATGAAAGGGACAGTGAAGTATACACTTCCCTATCCCTTGGGGTTAGAAAAACCACTGTCTCGGTTGGAGTACCTTTGAAAAGGAAATTCCTATCATTTAATACTGAGGGGAGGTATCAGCATTTGCTTGCAGGGGATACACAAGTATGTGTCTCCTACTATCCCTTTATAGCTTGCTATCCTAAGCTATTCTCTTAAGATATGTCTTTTGATATATTGGTTATCAGTGAGGTAATTACATTGTATACTCATCTGTTTTCCTTTCTTTACAGGAGGAACACCAGATGTCATGTGTTGCAGTCTTCTGCAAAACTAAGAGTAAGTGTTTTTACGAACATAATGCATGCAGGTTTCATGCCCCCCGGCAATATTATTTCCGAACACCTGCAGTATTGGAACCCGCAGGCCTGCAAAGTATGTCGGGCCCTATTGTCCAAGGGTTTCAGGAATCCCAAGTCAGTAGAGACTGGGGATGCAGCTCATTTCAAGCTATGCAACTGGGTGAGAGGCTTTCAGAAAATCCCTCCGGGACCTTACCTGCCTAACGACAAGATGCGTAGGTTACTATTTCCAACAGCGAGTAAGGAAATAGTGGTACCCCAGACACGAGGTACATCTCCCGATGGCCAGATAACCTTCGGGAAGGAGGGCAAAAAGCGCCCACGGGAAGAAAGGGAGAATGTCGGGTTGGAATTGTCTCTGTCCAAACCGGCTCAAGAGCCAGCAACATCGATATCTCCGCCTTCTATCCCTCTATTAGATGGAATGGACCAGTTATGGGCCCAAGTGAAGAATCTAGTAGAAAACTTGTGCAAACAAAGAGCAAAGCAGGAAGCGAGATGCAAGGTAGAGCATGGTAAAGCTCCACTTGTCGCTCCTCAGGGGTCGTACAAACGACCCATAGATCAAGACCTTCCGACATGCTCCAAAACCAATCCCTGGAGGTTTGCAGAGCTGATGCCGATTTTAAACGGCAAACTCTACATCTCGGAGAAGATGGATGCTGTTCCTTTAGACAATATCCAGTTTTGGCCAAGCTTTGACGCTTTCCCGAACTGTTTCATTAGACTGAAGGATGAACCAAGATCAGGAAAAGGAACGGAATCAAAGGAGGTTATGATTCTCGACAATAATAAAGCACAGGCTATCCTATCAAGTAGCATAGAAAAGGCGGGTTACTCGGTGTCGAAGGTATTCACACCAGATAACAGGCACTCTTCCTTTCTTGCTCCTGCTTCAATTTCATTCCCCTTTACGGAGAAGGCATTTAAATATGTCACTGAGGCAGTAGAGGCAGGTAAACCGTGTCCTACACTCAAGGAGTGCGAGCCTCTGTCACTAGCCTTTCCCAGACAGGAGAAGAACTGGAAGGAGGCCCATTTAACCTTTACAGTAGGAAGACTTGAGGCGGATGTCGCCAGTCGACAATTTAAGGAAAATCTCCCTAAATTATCTGAGTTTCTCTTACAGGATGAACAAGAAACAAAGGAGAGACTTGCAGCCTCCCTATCTCTACAGAACTACATAAGAGTTCTGTTCAGCTCAACAAGATACCCCAGACATGCTCAAGGTCTTAGCCAAAATACATATGACTACATTGGTAAAAGACCTTTATGCCTTTATAAAGGCTAGAAGAACATGTAGGGAGTTTGTGTTAGCTAACGCGACAGCGAAACACGAAACAAGGAAGCTAGTATCTTCCAACATCTGGGATAAAGACCTCTTTCCAGACGAGGTAGTCAGGAAAGTGATTAAGAACGCCACCATGGAGAAAGTAGGACTTCTCCAAAGGTGGGGCATCCTTTCAAAAAGAGAATCTTCCAAGGTTGTGGGTCCCCAACCTAAGAGGAAGATGGAAAGGTCTGGAAATTCATTTCGAGCTGTCCAACAACACTCCACAGTTGTAGTGACCGCGCTGCCACAGGCAGGTGGTCGAAAATATATTCCTACTGATCAGTCGAAGCATAGAAATGCTTCTAGTAGGAGGGAGGTTCCTTTAGGATCGCTGGACCTTTGATCCTTGGGTCCATGGCCTAATCAAGATGGGACTAGGATGAGAGGTGGAGATGTCTCTACCACCATTTCCTCAACTCCTCCTATAATCCAAAACCCTCCTGGAGGAGTTTACCTGAGAGCTCTAGAGCATACAGGTGGTAAGGAAACTATAGTCCACTGAATTCCAGGGAAGGCCGTTGTGTGTCTACAAGAAGGACTCAAGAAAATTCCGAGTCATTCGGGATTTGTCGCCACTCAACAAGTCAAAACAAAACGAGTTCAGAATGTTTATCCTCCTGAACATAGGGACCCTGTTGCAAAAAAAGGTGCCTGTACTCTTACCAGACCTGAAAGTCGTCTATTGGCAACTTCCAGTCAATCACCCTCTCCCCTCCTATCTAGGATTCAAGTTACACAAAGAAACGTAACTCCTAGGAAAGATACTCGTCAGACTAGAAACAGTCCTAGATATCTTCATAAAATTGACAGACACAGTCACGCAATATTTAAGCCTAGGAAAAGTTCAGGCAACAATGTTCCTGGACGAGAAGCTGGGGTGGGCAGCACCCAAGGTGGCTGGTCTATGAACATCCAAGGAAATGATCCGGTCCCCGGAACATCGCGGATGAAGGATAAGCTTCAAGAAGTCTCGATTCTCTCCAGCTCAAAGGTTGCAATGGTTAAAAAGCTATTGGAACCTGTGGTCACACCAACTCTCCTTTCCTTTGGGAATGTAAAAGGAGATGGCAAGGTCTGTCAAGAGACTCTGGTAATCAGTCAGATTCCCAAAACGCGAACAGGGAGGAGCTCTGATCTCTCTCCAGTTTGCAATAGAGACAGGCCCAGTGCTAAGAGCACTGCTGTAAGATGAGTTGAGAGTCTGGAGAAGACAAGCCCCAAACTCTTAAAGAGGCCTAAAAAGACCGATAGCGGTCCTTCCTTAATCGCTTCCCTAACAAAGGTCAATGCCCGAAAGTCCCAGGACCATGTTAGTCCAGTCATGAGTGGGGAAACTTTCTCCAGGCAGATCAGATTGTCTACGACTGATCTGGGACTCCGAAGCGATAACGAGACACTGCAATCAACGATGCTAGAGAACGTCTCATACAGTCTAAGTGTAGATAACCATCCCTTATCTAAAGAGATGGCACCTGTCAGCAGTTCATATACAACCAATCCGCAATGTGACAGTGGATGCTCTACTCGGGCTCAAGCCAATAGAGTTGGAATGGTCCACAGACACAGACCTATTCTCTCTCAGATGGGAACAAGTCCCCGAACTGCAGTCCGACCTCTTCATTACGAGCGTCGGCAAGGAACTACCTCGATACGTAGCCCCATACGAGGATCCTCTAACAAAAATGATAGACATCATGTCTCTGTAATGGAAGGGATAGACTTAGGATTTCCAGTTCATCCCATCCAATCACCTGCTGAGAGTCCTCAACATGCTGAGATCCTTCCAGGTAGGAGTAGCCCTGTTGGCTCCCAAGCAGCCCAAGAGCAACCTGTCCTCCTTGAGGAAGGAACGGAGGCTGAGGCTGTCCCTAGTTCTGAACCCAGGACGACTTCGGAAGGTTCAGAGATTAATTGCCTTCGATTTATCACAGAGAACCCGAACCCTTCATTGCATGATTATCTTGCCCTAGCAGTTAAGAAAAGGTTTGGGATCTCAAAAGGCAATATAGGATTCTTAGAAGAATACAAGTCTCAGTCAACTAGAAGACAATAAGATCCCGAAGGCATGTGCAAGGCTTAGGCCTGCAGCACCACCAAAGTCCATCTCTTGGTCTTTGGACAAAGTCCTACAATATGCCTCATCCATGAACAATGAAGATTGTTCGCTTAAGGATCTAACCCAAAAGGTTATTTTTCTGTTCGATATAGCCTCAGGGACAAGAGTTAGTGAAATAGTGGCCCTTTCTATGGATGAGGGCCACATCCGGTTCGCAGAAACAGGAGAACTGAATCTCTTCCCTGTTCCATCCTTTCTCGCTAAGAATGAGCTACCCACTAAAAGGTGGGGTCCCTGGAGAATCTGCCCTTTGAAGGAAGATGTCTCTCTATGTCCGGTAGAGTGTCTAAAGGTCTATCTTCGTAGAACTTCAGACTTCAGGGGAGGTCAGCTCTTCAAAGGAGAAACCTCTGGATCAAACTTATCCCTAAAACAACTGAGGGCAAAGCTCGCCTATTACATTTGTAGAGCGGATCCTGACAGTACTCCCGCAGGTCATGATCCGAGAAAGATTGCTTCATCAATGAACTTCTTTCAGTATATGGACTTTGAGCGCCTTCGTTCATACATCGGATGGAGTGTTTTACAAACACTATGCGAAACAGGTCCACGAACTGAAGCACTATGTAGTGGCGGCAGGAAGTGTATTAAAACCTGCCCCCTAATTACTGTCATACAGTTAATGGTTTGGGACTTCAAATGTCCTCGCAAATATACTGGATGAGAATCATCCAGTGTGTTCTACAAACACTATGCTTAGCAAGTCCATGATCTGAAGCACTACGTGGTGACGTCGGGTAGAGTACTTAACCCGCCGTCTAATTCTACGATGAACAGCTAATTGACTGGGACTGTCAATTAAAGGGAGAAGGGGTCATCCCTCTTAGTGTGACCTCCTTTGATTAAGTGTTACCATGGTGACACTAGCTCTGTTAAAAATCCCAGGTGTGGAATTATACAAATAGCATTAGAAGTAACCAGTACAGGAATTATGAAGAGATATTGTATTAAAAAATTTTCTTCAATCTTAGAGTAGCACTCATCATTTCTTTCTTCCCAAGAGAGAAAGATAATCTCTGTACATGTTATATGTATAGTTCCGTTATCATGCTACATTCGTTTTACTTGCTAATTTACTTAGTCATTTATTGAAAATAAATGTCTATTGGAATGTAATTGCGTCCTAATTCGCCCGACAATTGCATGATTAAAAGTTCAGAGTATGTACTCTTCATATATTTGTATGCTCAAAAACAATGGATATAAGATACACTGTTAAGTATTTGGTAATATTCACAAACTACGAGACGGTTTTTTCATCCGTTGTATACTTATGTTTGTTCGTACAATATATGCTAACCTTGAGACCCCCTTTTCTACGGTCTAGAATGACTCTTCCATGTAGGGGGCAGGAAGCACTAACATCATGTATGATTAGTGATAATGACGGATAACGGTAACGTCATTTGTCTCGATTGATCCAAATGATCATAGAAGGGTTGTCCCAAGGTTAAGGCACTGATGAAAATCCACAGATACATTGATGCTCTGGTAAACTTCCATCAGGACGACAAGGCTTGAGCCCCAAAAACCGATTTTGAGCGAAGCGAAAATTCTATTTTTGGGTGAGATTGCCATGTCGTCCTGATGGACCCACCGTTCTTTTCTTAAAAGAAAAGATCTTCACAGTTCCCTCCCTGAGGCACTGTATCTGTAACACCACACTCAATGCTACAAGGAATGTCCGCCATCTTGGGAATGGCACTGTGGTGGTGGTCAATAGTAGTACGAGAACGGGGGTAACCTTGTTACAGCCCCCCTCTCTATTTCTTCTGCCACGTTCCCCCTGAAGCGTAAACGCTATTAGGGGTGCAGATTGCTATGTGGCGTGTCAATAATAGTCCTCTGATATTATGCGATATCCTTGAGGGAAATTTTAAGGATATTCACTCCAGGAGTTAGAATTCTGGGACCTGAAGGTTGAATTCTCTGGGAATATCACTGTAGTAACATATATCCCTTAGGAAGCTACTTTAGGAACTTCCATCAGGACAACATGGCGATCTCATCCAAAAATAGATTTTTCGCTTCGCTCAAAATCCGTTATATAGGACATATCTGTTTGACGCTGTTACTGTTTTTAGAATGATATATTGTTAATTTAATTTATTCTCATCATTTATTTATTTCCTTATTTCCTTTCCTCACTGGGCTATCTTTCCCTGTTGGAGCCCTTAGGCTTATAGCATCTTGCTTTTCCAACTAAGGATGTAGCTTGGATAGTAATAATAATAATAATAATAATACTCAGAGGTGTTGACCAAAACCCAAAACCTGCTATCTGCGGTTAAGGGAAGGGACAGAAAACCCTAGCCTATTCCTGCCTGAATGACAACTCGAGGCACGACCGACTAGGGTTGTAGCCTAAGGCTACACTCAGAGGGAAGGAGGAATTACCCTTAAATCTCCACTGGAGACGAGTATCGCTTTATAAAATAATTCTAGGAGATATCTATCTACGCCTGAATTGATAAAACGATACGCGAGGGTAACCGGGAAACATGCATGAAAGTATACTAAAGCCACTAGACTAGTAGCCCAGTGGCAGCGAGAATCGACTACCTAAATTACCGAAACTCTCTCGTATAATATCTCAGAAGAGGAAATTATTATGCAATCGATATATCTTACATGTATAAATTGCCTTTTTGGGCTCAAGCCATGTCGTCCTGATGGAAGGTTCCTTCAGTAGCTTCCTAAGGGTATATATGACTACAGTAGATATTCCCAGAGAATTAAACTAAAGGTTACACAGAATTCTAACTTCTGGCACGAGTACCCATAAGGTTTCCCATTAGGATATCGTATAATAACAGACACGCCACATAGCTATCTGCACCCCACATAGCGCTTACGCTTCGAGGGGGAAGTGTGGCAAGTTATGGGAGGAGCCGTTACTAAATTCTCCTCCTCCGTTACTGTTACGGTACTCGGCGACGTCAACATCCGGTCGCCATGTTGGCCGCCATCTTGGTTGACGCCGCCGCAGCGCGCTATCCTCATTTAATTCTCACGTAGCGTTTATGACAAAGGGCTTTTCCCAGTTTTTCGCTAAGTGATCCATTATGTAGCCATCTTCAGCCTCGCCTTCTGGAAAGTTGAGTACCATATTCTTGTATTGTATAAATCAGCTCTAGCCGTAAAGTAACGCCTTTTTATCTTAAAATACCGTGTTTTGTGGCGGAGCTGTGCATTGACCGGAGGCGTTATGTCGGATGCTGTTGTTCGCCTCGCATGCTTTAATTAGTTAGCCAGAACAACCTTCCTGGTCTTATAACTAATTATCAGCATTAGTTATTTAGTCTTCATTGCTAGGAATTAGTTATATTATGCCGACAGCATCCATTTTCAGCGAGTGTAGGTAGCCGATTCATATGCTAGTGTGCTAGCCTAGCCCCTAGGCTCGATAGCCTAGGCAGTTTTTGTTTACTCTCATGCATGATAAACAAGTGTTCCTAGTGTTAAGTTAGGAAATGAAGATTTTAGGCATTTATACATATAAGATTCAGTGATTGCACATATGTTTTCGCCTTCTAGGAAGTACTGTATACAAAGGGTTTCGGTGATCTTGGTAGTCGACTCCCTTGCCCCTAACCTAACGTTAGGGCTTTTGCATACTTTCTCACCTCCCCAGTTACCTTATCCAAGGTAATCTCCTCCCTCTGAGGTAGCCTAGGCTATATCCTAGCCTTCCTTACCTCCAATCGTATTCGGGTGAGGTTAGGCTAGGATTTTCCTTCCCCGCTCCTAGCCATAGCACATGAGCTTTGAGTTTGGGACAGAACCTCAGAGTACCAGTCGTTCACCCCCAGCTCCCCCTCTAGGTGAATGAACTCTCCTTTTGGGCTCCGCTGATCGGCGAAGGCGGGGGGCTCTGCCCTTCCCCCTAGTCCACACTTGGTAGGGTTACGACCCTTCCCCCCTGTGGCCTAGCGACTTGTCCTACACCTGCCTTCCCTGGTTTGGGACTCGCTTCCCTAGCCTAGGTTAGGCAGGCCAGGGGATTCTGTTTCTTTATAGTTTAGGACAGTACACTAGTGCTGTACCTTCCCTGAACTAACCTACCCTAGGCTGGAGAATGAATTTTTCCTACACCTGGGATAGTGCTGGTTCTGGAACAGAACCCACCCCTTGGGGTGTTGGCGAGGGCTACGCCTTCTCCCAAGCTCCCCCTCAGGAGCCTTGTCCCTCCCCCCTCTGTCCTTTAGTGTTGACCTAGCCATCACACCTCTGTCCGCCGTCCTACAACTCCACCGCGTGCCGGCGGGTTGTGGGTTCGGCTTGGTCCCTTCGTTGGTTAATCCGAACTGCTACGCTTCCCGTATATAGTCGAACTATGGGATAGCTTAAGGCAAGTCGGTCTGCCGGTGGAAGACCTCTCTATCTTAGAGTGTTCTTCGTTCATCCCGTGGGCCGCCATCCACAATTCTAGCCGACTGCCAGCTCTGTTGCGGCTGGATGAAAGATTGCCTCCCTCTCTCTTTAATTTGAACACTCCTTCCGGAGGAAGACGAGGTTTGGGTAATGAGCTACTACCCTTCCCTCCCTCTTCCCTTATCCTTTCTCTCTACCTATCAGTGCCGGTCCACTGCCGCTACCCTTCCGGCAACAGCCGTCAGCGTAACCTGGTATCCTCTCTGTCTCATTAATTGACGTCGGTGTTGGAATACCTTCGACGGTTGCTTGCCGACTGCCGGGGGCTGCCGACTTGCCGGCGATCTGCCATCATCCTGAGGTTCATACTCTCTCTGCCACATAGACTGATGACAGGGAGGGGTTCCCCCCTCGATGGAGATTCTCCGGCGCCCGGCGCTTCTGGCATGCGTCACGCTGCCGGCGCCACCTAATCATATTACTTCAGTGGACTGTCACCTCTTCCCTGCCGGCCTTGTGCCGGCAGTAACTATTGTATAGCTATATATGATAGCCAGTACATCTATGGTATACTACATACCCTAGACAGAAAACTATGGTGTATAGTTGTGCAGTAAATTCTTCCAGCATACTCTGTGCATCCATGCACAGTCCCTTGCCGGGACCTATCTGAATAGAGGAATCATTTCTCTCCCTTTTCTTCTAGACTGAATGAACACAGCTCCCCCTTAACCATGCCTAATTCCCTGGAGGAAGTCTAAGCTGTGCTCTATCCAATGTGGATAATCCTTCCACCTCTTTAGGCTCTTAAAGAGCCCCTAGAATTAGTTATGGTGTGGGGTCACGGCAATTGGCTGGGCGAGATACACATGTATGTGTCTTTTCTGCTTCTTTTCCAGCTTACCTATCCTAAGCTTACACTTGAAAAGAAATCTTATATTAAGTTAAATAACTTTAATACTAATCTAAGATTACTTTAAGTCATTGCACATGACTTCTGTAGACTCATGTCCTCCTTTCTTTTACAGGAGGAGTATATCCGGTGTGAGAGTGCCTTCTGCAGCGTTCGGCGCCCAGACTTCTACGGCCACCTGGCGTGCCGAACCCACGCCAGCTGTTCCATCTCTAAGGGGACTCTTCGGTATTGGGACCTGCAGGTCTGCACTGTTTGCAAGGACCTGCTCCATGAGGCGTTTGAGGACCCTCCATCAGCGGAGGTTAGGGACGTTGCCCGAGAGAAACTGCGCAAATGGGTGCGTGGTTTCCAAAAGAACGCAACGGGGCCCTATCTCCCGAGCGAGAAGATGAGAGCTTTGCTCTTCCCAGTGGCATCTGCGGATGCTGTTATCCCCAAAGCCGAGATGTCCTGCGTCCAGCTGACGGCTGAACCGGATGTATCGGACGCACTGCAAGACTTCCATCTTGACGAGGTGGAACGTATGTCGGAAGTATCGGACACCACCGACAGGACCCTGATGGCCGAGGGCCACGAAGAGGGGGAGCATGTGGAGGCTCCGGACTCTGAGGGCGAAGTCGCCCGCGCCCCCTCTGTTACTTCCGTTGCTGTAACGGAACCGATTCCCTCTACCTCTTCCACTCCTACACCGTTGTTAATGGAAAACCAGGATAGTCTCCAGGCCCTAGTGGCCCTCCTGGACGAGAGGTTCCGCAAAGGACACGAAGACCTCAAGAGGGAGATCCTCCGTCTATCGAAGCAGACGGTCAGGAAGATCAATGTTAAGGATCTTCCCCCTTGCTCAGTGACCAACCCCTGGAGGCATGCAGAGCACATGCCAATTACGAGTGGACGAATTTTCGTCAATGATAAACTAGGCGCCGTCCCCCTTGAAGAGGTGGAGTTTTGGCCTAGTTTTGAATCATATCCGGACTGTTACATCCGTCTCAAGTCCGAGCCAGTTTCTAAGGAGGAAACCGAGCCTAAGGAGGTCATTGTCTTTGACCATGCAAAGGCTCAAGCTCTTCTGGCCGGCTGCCTTAAGAGCAAGGGCTACACCAACTCCAAGGTGCTGGCCCTAAGCAAGAAACATCCATCCTTTCTTGCTCCTGCCACCATGGTCTTCCCCTTCGCCGAAAAGTCTCTGCTGGCAGCGTTGAAGGTGGTGGAGGAAGGGAAACCCTGCCCTACATTGGAGGAATGTAGGCCCCTCTCCCTCGCCCTCCCTCCCGACGACAAGAACTGGAAAGGCATCCAGTTAACTTTCTCTGTAGGAAAGTTGAAGGCTGACGTCGCAGGACGGCAGCTTAATGAGAACCTCCCCAAGCTCTCCGAATACCTTCTGCGTCAAGAGCTGGATATGAAAGAGAGACTGGTCGCCTCCCTTTCTCATCAAGTGCAATTGGAGACGATGGCCGGGGACACTCGGACCCCAGACTTCTACATGGTCTTGGCTAAGACCCATCTTGCCACCCTGACGAAGGACTTCTATAGCTTCATCAGGGCCCGGAGAGCCTGTAGAGAATTTATGTTTGCGGATGCTACCGTCAAACACGAACCCCGGAAACTGATTTCCTGCAACATTTGAGGGAAAGATCTCTTCCCTAAGGACCTCGTGAAAGAGATCGTAGACAGAGCCGCCACTGAGAACCGGAACCTTCACAACAAGTGGGGCATGTCAAGGAAGAGGAAATCTTCTCAGGATGAGGGCCTCCAGCCTAAAAAGAAATCGAACAAACACAGGCCCCAGCAGCGGCAGGCTAAGCGCCAGTTTCTGGCACTCGCTATCCCCAGTTGGTGGCTCAGCCCCAACAGACCTTTCAGTTGGTCCCTCAGCCGGTGGTGGCTAAGTCACCAGTCTTCACACCTGCCTACAAAAGGCAGTCAACTACCTTTCGTCCCAAAGGTAGAGGCACCGGCAGAGACTCCTCTCGGCGTCCATCCAGAGGGAGAGGAGGGAGGGGAGCAGGCGGCCGAGGTGGCAAACCCTCGGGAAACCAGAAGCAATGAAATGCTTCCGGTGGGAGTAAGACTCCGCCTCTTCCAGGATCGTTGGACCTTCAATCCTTGGGCTCACAGCATCATCAAGAACGGACTAGGGTGGAGTTGGGTAACACCACCTCCAACCTTCCATCAATTCTTCCAACACTCCACCCCCGTCCTGGAAGAATACGTCCAAGAACTCTTGAACAAGAAGGTGATCAAGAGGGTAAAGTTCACCAGGTTCCAGGGAAGACTGTTCTGTTTTCCCAAGAAGGACTCTGACAAACTCAGTGTCATTCTGGACTTGTCCCCTCTCAACAAGTTCATAGTGAACAACAAATTCAAGATGCTAACTTCAGCACATAAGAGCCCTACTGACCCAAAAGGCATTCACAGTCTCAATAGACTTGGCGGACACCTACTGGCACATTCCAATGAATCGCCAGGCCTCCTCCTACCTAGGATTCAGGCTTCAAAGAAGGCAGTACGCCTTTAGAGCCATGCCCTTCGGACTCAACATAGCTCAAAGGATCTTCACGAAGCTCGCAGAAAAGATCGTCCAACAGCTACGCCTACACGGCGTCCAGATGATGGCTTACCTGGACGATTGGCTGGTATGGGCAGCATCCTCAGAAGAATGCTTGCAAGCTTCCAGAAAGGTGACCCAATTCCTGGAACATCTGGGTTTCAAGATCAACACCAAAAAGTCTTGACTTTCACCAGCTCAGAAGTTTCAATGGCTAGGAATCCATTGGAACCTTCAGTCACACCGTCTTTCCATCCCTCTGAAGAAAAGGAAGGAAATAGCAGGATCTGTCAAAAGACTCCTAAAATCCAAACGGATTTCAAGACGTCAACAGGAGCAGGTGCTCGACTCCCTCCAGTTCACTTCAGTGACAGACCCAGTGCTACGAGCACAGCTAAAGGATGCATCGGGAGTCTGGAGAAGATACGCATCCATCGCTCGAAGAGATCTCAAGAGACCTTTACCAACCAGGCATCGCTCACTCCTAAAGCCATGGTCGGAGGCAAAGAACCTGAGAAGATCAGTTCCCCTTCAACCACCGCCTCCGTCGGTCGTTATCCACACGGATGGTCTCCCCTATTCAAGACGTTCCACATCAACTTCTGAGAGGCCATGGCGGTCCTTCTTTCTCTAAAGAGGCTGTCTCCACGCCCCTCATCCCACATCCGTCTAACTCTGGACAGCGCCATTGTGGTCAGATGTCTCAACTGTCAGGGCTCACGATCGCCCCAACTCAACCAAGTGTTACTGCCCATCTTCCGTATAGCGGACAAGAAGAGATGGCACCTCTCAGCAGTTCACCTACAAGGATTCCGCAATGTGATGGCGGATGCTCTATCAAGGACAACCCCGATAGAGTCAGAATGGTCCCTAGACGCAGACTCATTCTCCTTCATCTCTCATCAAGTCTCGGAACTGCAGATCGACCTCTTCGCGACGAGCGACAACAAACGTCATCCTCTTTATGTGGCCCCATACGAGGACTCCCAAGCGGAAGCAGTGGACGCCATGTCCCTGGATTGGAACAGATGGTCCAAAATTTACCTGTTCCCTCCACCCAACCTTCTGCTGAAAGTCCTCACCAAGCTGAGAACCTTCCAAGGAACAGCAGTCCTAATGGCACCCAAGTGGCCCCGGAGCAACTGGTTCCCTCTAATCCTGGAATTACAACCCAGGCTAATTCCCCTGCCGGACCCAGTTCTCTCCCAGCAAGTTCAGAAGTCGACTGTCTTCGCTTCATCAAGGAAAACCCGAGTCTTCCTGGAAGGAATAGGTGTCCTTCGTCAAGGCTAAAAATCCTACAGAAATCTCTATAGACTTTTGTCTGTCCTTCTTTATTCACCTTCATGGACAGGGCTTGGCAGCCAACACGTTTTCCACCTGCAAATCGGCCTTGACAAGACCACTACTCTATGCCTTCCAGATCGACCTGTCCGACGATATCTTTAACAAGCTGGCAAAGGCATGTGCTAGACTCCGTCCTGCACCTCCACCAAGACCTATCTACTGGTCTCTCGACAAAGTGCTCCAATTTGCCTCAAGTTTGGACAACGAGTCTTGCCCTCTGAAAGATTTGACTCAAAAAGTGATTTTCCTTTTTGCTCTCGCCTCGGGAGCCCGAGTCAGTGAGATTGTGGCTTTATCAAGAGAAGAGGGCCAGATACAGTTTGGTGACACAGGCGAACTTACCCTCTTTCCTGACCCAACGTTTCTCGCCAAGAACGAGCTTCCCACCAAACGGTGGGGCCCCTGGAGAATCTGCCCTCTGAAGGAAGATGTCTCTCTATGCCCAGTGGAGAGTCTAAAGGTCTATCTTCGAAGAACTTCAGACTTTGGCAGAGGACAGCTCTTTAAAGGAGAAACATCAGAGTCTGATTTGTCACTCAAACAACTAAGGGCGAAGATCCCCTCTTTATTCGCAGAGCGGATCCTGACAGTACACCCACAGGTCATGATCCCAGGAAAGTCGCCTCTTCCCTGAACTTTTTCCAGTCAATGGATTTCGAGAGTCTTCGCTCTTTCACAGGCTGGAAATCCTCAAGAGTGTTTTTCAAACACTACGCGAAGCAGGTGCACGAGTTGAAGCGTTTTGTGGTAGCAACAGGTAGTGTACTAAAACCTGCTACTCAGTGCTGCGTAGAACAGTGAGTTATTCGGGACTCTAACTCCATGGGTGCCTGTGTTGACCCTAGTGCGAAACATAGTGATTTTAAGTGCCACCTTGTGACACTAAGGACTGTTCTTCTACAAAGCTGAAGTAACATAGACAGTAACACGTGTGCCACGTTTTAACATGAAGTGTACCTAAGACTTTCTAGAAAGACTTTATAGTTCCTCTGGAACTTATGTGTGTAATGGCAAGTTTTCCTTTTCAAATTCCACACCCACTTCTTCTGATGTCTTTAGTCTATGTTTTTAATTGCATTTCATATTTAAAATTTGCTTATTTCATGCTAATTCTTGATTTACTGAATAAAAGAGAATTTGGTTACCCTGTGCGTCTCATTTCACCCTCACTCATGAAATAAAAACACTGTTACAGAATTTTTATTACCCTATTATTTGGATATTATTATGAACAATGTTATAATATTGTTTCTCTTAATGCACACTCATCTAGACCAAGGTAATTTGTTCCAACACGATTGTACTTACCTTCTTCTATCTGGCCCTGGGACCGGCAGGTATCTCCGAGACTAAGTGAGTTCCTCTATCAAGTAACTTCAAGATGTTCCTTGCGTCCAAATAGGACTTCCCTGCCAGTGGGGCAGGAAGCGGTAACATGGTATATGCTTATCTGAAGTGACATGTAACGGATATGTCACAGGTCTCTGTGGTCATCAGACCAAAGGAATATTGTTTAGAAGTCAAAAGGCACTACAAAAGGGGGAAAATCCATGATACATTAATTCTCTAGTACACTTCCATCAGGACGACATGGCTTGAGCCCAAAAAACGGATTTTGAGCGAAGCGAAAATTATATTTTTGGGTGAGATAGCCATGTCGTCCTGATGGACCCGCCCTTGTTCTCTATTCGGCCCTGACAGGCCCCTCCCAATCTTATTGTATCATGAAGGCTGGCATAAACGCCAGAAGGAATGAGGATGGCGCGCTGCGGCGGCGTCAACCAAGATGGTGGCCAACATGGCGACCGGATATTGACGTCACCGAGTACCATAACAGTAACGGAGGAGGAGAATTTAGTAAAGGCTCCTCCCATAACTTGCCCCACTTCCCCCTCGAAGCGTAAACGCTATGTGGGGTGCAGATAGCTATGTGGCGTCTCAAGCATACGTCCCCTGTTATTATACGATATCCTTAAGTGAAACCTTATGGGTACTCGCGCCAGAAGTTAGAATTCTGTGAAACCTTTAGTTTAATTCTCTGGGAATATCTACTGTAGTCATATATACCCTTAGGAAGCTACTGAAGGAACCTTCCATCAGGACGACATGGCTATCTCACCCAAAAATAGATTTTTCGCTTCGCTCAAAATCCGTTAAATAGCTTCATTTAAAATTTTATAACACTAGGAATGTCTATTATATCATGCATGAAAGTAAACTGAAACGCCTAGGCTAGGAAGCCTAGCGTAAGCAAGGTTCGGTTACCTAAATTGCCGAAACTATTACAAATACTATCGGCATAATATAAATAACTCCTAGAAATGAAGACTAAATAACTATGATTATTTATGCTATCTATACCGGGAAAGTCATTCTGGCTAACTAAATAACTCATGCGTTACGAACGACAGCGACCACGACGCCTCCGTTTCAGGCAACAGATCTTCCATAAGTTAATTTAATTTGATTTAATTTCACTATACTGTAAGGCAAGAGCTAACATTTATACAATGTAAAGATCAAATACTCAACTTTCCAGAGGCAGAAGAGGTTGGAGATTGCATGATAAATCCAAAATAATCCAATTACGAGAGAGCAACCGGGAAAATCACCGAGCGAGATCAATACAGAAAAAGGAATAAACATGGCGGCGACGATGACGCCATCTAGATACTCAAATAGTAACGGAGGAAGGGTACCTTCGTTTTTTGCCACTTTCCCCCTCGAAGCGTATACGCTATTCAGGGTGAAGATTGCTATGTGGCGTGTCAAGAATACGTCCTCTGATATTATGCGATATCCTTAAAGGGAAACTTTAAGGATACCCGCGCCAGGAGTTAGAATTTTGGAGACCTTAAGGTAAATTCTCTGGGAATATCACTGTAGTCAAATATACCCTAGGAAGCTACTTAAAGGAACCTTCCATCAGGACGACATGGCCTGAGCCCATAAATAATAATAATAGACAAAGATATTTGGGGAACATCTCGACAAATGTATATAAGACTTCCCCCATGGCTCCCTGCTCATTGATCATATGGTGTCCTTTAGCTAACATACTCTCGAGGGCAAGGAGTATTAGCATCGAGCTTGCTTTCTTGTAGACATACAGTTATAGGGGAGTGCTCACGTATGAGGAGCTTAAGTTGTTCAGATTTCGTCCTTAAACCCTGGCAATTCCATTGCAGAATGGAGGAAAAAACTAAGGTTTATTTTTTGGAAGACACCTTAGATGAAGTCTTCCCATTGGCAATATTTGATCTACAATATTTCCCGGTGGTATCTCTAGAGAGGATCTTGATATAGTGGGTTTTGTGTTCCTCTTTTTCTTTGTGTCCATTTGATCTAATTGTTGAGGATGATGGTGGACCTCAACTTGAATTTCTGAGTGGTTCAATTTACCTTCTAGTTGATCAGAAACATCAGCAGACAATATATATTTATTTGAAGTCGTGACTTTAATGTTTCTTATAGTAGGAGGTGAGAGAGATGGAGGTCTCTCTTTTTCGATTAAAAGGTTGTGATCTGTCAGGTATTTGCACCTTCCCAACTACAGGTTCACCAGGTAAATTGGTTTCAAGTGGAACCTCCATCAGATCAGGCTAGGACACGGCCTGAGAGAGGTTTGTACTATTGTTTGGAATCGGAGTAGTTGGCTTTTGAATAACTTTCAGATCTTTAAGTATCTGTTTTGATTTTTCTACAATTTCTGGATATAGATTTTCAATGGGACTTTCAACCTCTTTAACTACTTTTATTTGTTTCTTTATCTTAGAAGTAGATATATAATTTCCGTCTGTGTGGTTTGGCAAGTTTTCCTTCAGAACCATTGAAAAAGGTTGCCTTGGTCTTATCTGCTTTTAAAGAGCTTTTTTACGAGCCTCTTTAAAAATAACACTTTCCATGGTCCTAATGGCCTGCATTTCTTTTTCAAAAATAAACTTAACACAGCTTTTAGATATAGCTGGGTGTGCTTCCCCACAATGTATGCAATTAGGGTTTTCTATTCATACTCCATGACTACTTTTTCTACAGTTGGCACAAACAGCTGGCTTATTATTTAGTTTTTCCTTGCATTTCTGGCTTAAATGGCCATACATTTGGCAATGATAACATCGCAATGGTGAAGGGATATATGGTTTTACCTTCAAAGATAGCCAACCAGCTTTTATAACATTTGGTAATCTGCATTGATCAAATGTTATAATCACAGTAGCAAGAGGAATACGTTGTTCTCCAACTTTCTTTCTCATTCTGACTACTTTTGCTACTCCTTGACTTTTCAGTTCATCCTCAATTTCCTTTTCCTCTATGTCCAGCAACTCTGGAGCATATATCACACCTCTACTCTGGTTGAAAGTAAGGTGCGAAACGCATGGCACTATGACCATCCAATGTTGCGAGTGTTTTCAATCTTTCGCCTTGTATTGGGGATAGTGCCTCTATCAGGAGACTTCCATATCCCTGGGGAAGAATATTTGGCTGCCCTCCACATACAGCAACTATTTCCCTATTAGCTTTATAAACATTTAAACGTTCATGTCTTGCATTTTCAAATTCAAAAATAAAAAACTTCTCATAATTCACTACTTCATAGTGACCAGGTAATACTTCTACTTTTCTATATTTTTCTGTACGGTCATCATTTCTCATTCTCTCTCTCTTCTTCTGTAGTGTTTTCTTATCATTCTTCATATGACGTGGGTAAGGTTCCACTGTTACTATATTAGAACCAGAGTTGGAGCTGTCTGTACCGAGGTCCATGTTTGTATTTTCCAGGTCGTCAACGGAGCGGTTGGTTTTTTTTGAAAGAGCAAGCCGGATTATCCACCTCTTATCGAAGGATGTCAGTCCTCTTATGCCATGTGGCCCAACACAAGAAGAGGCTTCAGCGGGGACCAGTCCTCTATTAGAGAGGGGCTGCCTCTCTTGAGATGGGCGTACACTGGTCAGTGGAGGTGGTTAGCCCCTCCCACCGGCGACTCCAATGCCTGGCGTCACCCATTACCCGCAAATATGGGCGACTTACAACCGGATCACTGGAGCCCGACTCTTAACAGACTTGGTCTGCACCCAATGGGGTCTGCCAGAGGGTGATGGCATCTAAATTGGCACAGGTTGAGATGGAATGCTGTCCATCCCACACTGTGCCAAATACAAAGCAGCAGCCAAAGCATAATCAAACAAGCCAAAGTCAACAAAATCGAGCCCAAAAGGAAGAGATGGGAGAAGAAAAGAAATAACCAAAAGGAAAAGAGAAAGTGCCGACTGATTTAGTTGGATCAACAGTTGGGCACCGAGGTCCAGTGGGAAAGTAGTTCCCTCTGTTCATCAGAGTCCAGCTGCTAATCCCTAAGTCCCCCATCCTCATCAATGCTTCAGCATCTGGGGGGGTTCCAGAGAGAAATGCGGAGAATTCTCCAAGAGTTCCCGAAAGCCAAGGTGGTTGTCTATATTAATGACATCTTGATACTTGGGTCTTCTTTCGAGGAACACCTGAAACTGGTAGAACAAGTTTTGGCTACTCTCCAGAAGCACGGACTCAAGATAAAACTCGAGAAGTGTTCGTGGGTTCAAGCTGAAGTCAAGTATCTTGGTCATCTGGTTGGAATTCTGGTATGCGTAAGCTACCAGAATACATCCAGAAAGTGGAGGACTTCCCTAAACCGACCACTGTGCGTGAGCTACGGGGATTCCTGGGACTGGTAAACTTCCAACGGAAGTTTATCCCCATGTGCTCACAGATAGCCAAACCATTATCTGCGAAGACTGAGGGATGAAAATCCCAAGGGACTAAGAACCATCACGACGAACTTACTACAGAGGAGCTCAATGAACTCCATGCTATGTCTAAGCACATGAGTGATGACAAGGAAGGGATCGAGGAGGTAGAACTTGTGTTAGGTTCGGAGCAAATATGTTAGGAAAATATCAAGACGTGGTCAACTTCATCGACAAATACCATCCAAAGATATTGCAGGTTTGTCGTGTAGTTGGGCAGTTTGATGATGTTTCCTTAATTTATTTTCGAAAAATTCTGAAAAGCTGTACCAAGCAACTTTCTATCGATAGCTTCTTTAAAAAACTACGAAGCACACTCATGATGAAGAGGAAGGAAGTGGTTCAAAGAAAACGGCAAAGAGTGAAGCGAAAGAAAGTGAAACAAAGAAAATGGCAAAGATTGAAGAGAAATAAATTAAATCAATTATAAGTACAGAGTGAAAGTGATTAAAATTAATCATCAAAAAGAAAAAAAGAAAATGTAAAAAAAAATATAAAATATAAAAATAAAAAAAAAATAAGCTAAATTAGGTTAAAGTTCACTTAGTGTAAGTTAGAATAAGTTACGGTAGAGTACGTTTATCGTAGTCAACCTCTCTACCTCCTTGCCGCCCATCCATCTCCTCTCTGCGTAACAAGACCCAACACCTGCGCTAGACTTTCTAAGGTAAAGTGACGCTAAAAACCCGTTTCTTATCTATTATTTCTTGATAATTATTCTTTTTTACATGTCTATTATCTAATTTAGAGTGCATATTGTCATATGTAATTATGTGTAGTAATTCATTAAGGAGTTATCATAGGTTTTTGGGCTCAACCACGGATTAATCCTATTTCAATGTATTCTTATAGGAAAATTCGTTTCTACATCCGAACATTTTCTACATCCGAAGTCGGTTGTGGAACGGATTAAATTCGTATGTAGAGGTACCACTGTATATATAAATATATATATATATATATATATATATATATATATATATATATATATATATATATATATATATATATATATATATGTATATATATATGTATATATATATATATATATATATATATATATATATATTATATATATATATATATAAATATATATATATAACGGATTTTGAGCGACACGAAAAATCTATTTTTGGGTGAGATCGCCATGTCATCCTGATGGAAGTTCCTGAGATAGCTTCAAAAGGATATATTATATACTACAGTGATATTCTCAGAGAATTAACCTTCAGGTTCCAGAATTCTAACTCCTGGAGCGAATATCCTTAAAATTTTCTCAAGGATATCGCATAAAATCAGAGGACGCATTCTTGACACGTCACATAGCAATCTCCACCTCAAATAGCATTAACGCTTCGAGGAGGACGTGGCAAAAGAATAGAATGGGGCCGTAACAAGGTTACCCCTGTTCCCGTACTACTATTGACCACCACCCCAGCGCCATTCCCAGGATGGCGCACATTCCTAGTAGCATTGAGCGTGGTGCTACAGATCCAGTACGTCAGGGAGGGAACTGTGAAGATCTTTTCTTTTAAGAAAGAAGGGTGGGTCCATCAGGACGACATGGCGATCTCACCCAAAAATAGATTTTTCGCTTCGCTCAAAATCCGTTTTTTGGGCTCAAGCCATGTCGTCCTGATGGAAGTATACCAGAGCATTAATGTATCTGTGGGTTTTCATCAGTGCCTTAACCTTGGGACAACCTTTCTATGATCATTTGGATCAATCGAGACAAATGACGTTACCGTTATCCGTCATTATCACTAATCATCTCCGATGTTAGTGCTTCCTGGCCCCTACAGGGAAGAGTCATTCTAGACGGTAGAAAGGGGGGTCTCAAGGTAAGCATATATTGTATGGACAAACATAAGAATACACCAGATGAACAAACCGTCTCGTAGTTTGTGAAAATTACCAAATACCTGACAAGTGTTTCTAAAATCCATTGTTTGTGAGCATACAAATACATAAAAATACATACTCTGGACTATAATCAAGCAATTGTCGGGCGAGTTAGGACGCAATTACATTCTATAGACGTTTATTAATAAGTAAAACAAATGTAGCATGATAATGGAACTATACATGTAACCTGTACAGAGATTATCTTTCTTTCTTGGAAAGCAAGAAATGAAAAGTGCCACTCTCAGATTGAAGGAAATTATAAAACAAATTCTCTTCATAATTCCTGTACTGGTTACTTTTATCGGCATTGTGTACTACGTACACCGGCACTAGTGCTATCTGTATAATTCCACACCTGGGATTTTGAACAGAGCTAGTGTCACCATGGTAACACTTGATCAAAGGAGGTCACACCCTAAGAGGGATGACCTCTTCTCCCTTTAATTGACAGTCCCAGTCAATTAGCTGTTCATCGTAGAATTAGACGGCGGGTTAAGTACTCTACCCGACGTCACCACATACTGCTTCAGATCATGGACTTGCTTAGCATAGTGTTTGTATAACACTGTGGATGATTCTCACCCAGTATATGTGCGAGGACATTTGAAGTCCAAACCACTGACTGTCTATAACAGTAATTGGGGGGGCAGGATTTAATACACTACTGTACCTGCCGCCACTACATAGTATTTCAGTTCATGTACAGTACCTGTTTTGCATAGTGTTTGTAAAACACTCTGGATGATTTCCATCCAGTGTATGAACGAAGACGCTCAAAGTCCATATACTGAAAGAAGTTCAGTGATGAAGCAATCTTTCTCGGATCATGACCTGCGGGAGTACTGTCAGGATCCGCTCTACAAATATAATAGGCGAGCTTTGCCCTCAGTTGTTTTAGGGATAAGTTTGATCCAGAGGTTTCTCCTTTAAAGAGCTGTCCTCCCCTGAAGTCTGAAGTTCTACGAAGATAGACCTTTAGACACTCTACCGGACATAGAGAGATATCTTCCTTCAGAGTGCAGATTCTCCAGGGACCCCACCTTTTAGTGGGTAGCTCATTCTTAGTGGGAAAGGATGGATCAGGGAAGAGATTCAGTTCTCCTGTTTCTGAGAACTGAATGTGGCCCTCATCCATAGAAAGGGCCACTATTTCACTAACTCTAGCCCCTGAGGCTAGAGCAAACAGAAAAATAACCTTTTGAGTTAGATCCTTAAGCAAACAATCTTCATTGTTCAAGGATGAGGCGTAATGTAGGACCTTGTCCAAAGACCAAGAGATGGGCTTTGGCGGTGCAGCAGGCCTAAGCCTCGCACATGCCTTCGGGATCTTATTAAAGATCTCATTCGCCAAGTCTACTTGAAAGGCATATAGAAGAGGTCTAGTCAAGGCTGACTTGCACGTCGTTATCGTGTTGGCCGCCAAACCCTGGTTATGAAGATGGATAAAGAAGGACATGCAGAAGTTCATTGAAATCTCTCTCAGTCCTTTTGCTTTTAAGAAAGCAACCCACTTTTTCCATGATGACTCATATTGTCTTCTAGTTGACTTAGACTTGTATTCCTCTAAGAATTCTATATTGCCTATTGAGATCCCAAATCTTTTCTTAACCGCTAGGGCAAAAAAATCATGTAATGAAGGGTTTGGGTTCTCTGTAATAAATCGAAGGCAATTAATCTCTGAATCTTCTGGAGTTGTCCCGCCTGGAAGGATCTCAGTATGTTGAGGACTCTCAGCAGGTAATTGGACGGGATGAACTGGAAATCCTAAGTCTATTCCTTCCATTTCAGAGACATGATGTTTATCATTTAAATTAGAGGATCCTCGTATGGGGCTACATATCAAGGTAGTTCCTTGACAGCGCTCGTAATGAAGAGGTCGGATTGCAGTTCGTGGACTTGTTCCCATCCGGGAGAGAATAGGTCTGCGTCCGTGGACCATTCTAACTCTATCGGCCTGAGCCTGAGTAGACCATCCACTGTCACAATGCGGATTGGTTGTATTTGAACTGCTGACAGGTGCCATTCCTTTAGATAAGGGATGGCTAACTACACTTAAACTGTATGAGACGTTTCTTAGCATCGTCGATTGCAGCGCCTCGTTATCGCTTCGGAGTCCCAGATCAGCTGTAGACAAACTGATCTGCTTGGAGAGAGTTTCCCTACTCATGACTGGACCAACATGGTCTTGGGATTTTCGGGCTTTGACCTTTGTTAAGGAAGCGAAAAGGAAGGACCGCTATCGGTCTTTTTAGGCCTCTTCGAGCGTTTGATGCTTGTTTTCTCCAGGTTCCCAGTGCATCTTGCAGCCGTGCTCTTAGCACAGGACCTGCCTTTATTGCGAACTGGAGAGAGGGCAGGGTTCCTCCCAGTTCTCGTTTTGGGAATCTGAAATTTATCTTTCATCGACGATGATCCGGGACCGGATCATTTGTTCGGATGTTCATAGACCAGCCACCTTGGGTGCTGCCCACCCCAGCCTCTTGTCCAGGAACATTGTTGCCTGAACCTTTCTTAGGCTTAAATATCGCATGACTGTGTCTGCCAATTTTATGAAGGCAGCTAGGACTCTGTCTAGTCTGATGAGTATCTTTCCTAGGAAGTGCGTTACTTTGTGTAACCTGAATCCTAGATAGGAGGGGAGAGGGTGATTGACTGGAAGCTGCCGATAGACGACTTTCAGGTCTGGTAAGGCACCCTTTTTTGCAGCGGGGTCCTTATGTTCAGGAGGATAAACCTCCTGGACTTGTTGTTTTATTTGGACTTGTTGAGTGGCAATAAGTCCTGAATGACTCTGAATTTTCTTGAGTCCTTCTCGTAAACACACAACGGCCTTCCCTGGAATTCGGTGGACTAAAGTTTCCTTACCACCTGTATGCTCTAGAGCTCTCAGGTAAACTCCTCCAGGAAATGGTGGTAGAGATATCTCCACCTCTCGACTTAGTCCCATCTTGATTAGGCCATGGACCCAAGGATCGAAGGTCCAGCGATCCTAAAGGAATCTCCCTCCTACTAGAAGCATTTCTATGCTTCGATTGATCAGTAGGAATCTCTTTTCGACCATCTGTCTGTGACATCTCGGTCACTACAACTGTGGATCGTTGTTGAACCGCTCGAAATGGATGTCCAGACCTCTCCATCTTCCTTTTAGGTTGGGGACCCACAACCTTAGAACATTCTCTTTTTGAAAGGATGCCCCACTTTTGGAGAAGTCCTACTTTCTCCGTAGAGGCGTTCTTAATCACTTCCTTGACTACCTCGTCTGGAAAGAGGTCTTTATCCCAGATGTTGGAAGATATTAGCTTTCTTGTATCGTGTTTCGCTGTTGCATTAGCTAACACAAACTCCCTACATGTTCTTCTAGCCTTTATAAAGGCATAAAGGTCTTTTACCAAAGTAGTCATGTATTTTGGCTAAGACCCTAAGCATGTCTGGGGTATCTTGATGAGCCGAACAGAACTCTTTGTAGTTCTGTAGAGATAAGGAGGCTGCAAGTCTCTCCTTTGTTTCTTGTTCGTTCTGTAAGAAAAACTCAGATAATTTTGGAAGATTTTCCTTAAATTGTCGACTGGCGACATCCGCCTCAAGTCTTCCTACTGAAAAGGTGAAATGGGCCTCCTTCCAGTTCTTCTCCTGTCTGGGAAATGCTAATGACAGAGGCTCGCACTCCTTGAGTGTAGGACACGGTTTACCTGTCTCTATTGCCTCAGTGACATAATTGAAAGCCTTCTCCGTAAAGGGGAATGAAATTGAAACAGGAGTAAGAAAGGAAGAGTGCTTGTTACGCGGTGTGGATACCTTCGATACCGAGTAACCCGCCATTTCTACGCTGCTTGATAGGATAGCCTGTGCTTTATCATTGTCGAGAATCATAACCTCCTTTGATTCCGTTCCTTTTTCTGATGTTGGTTCATCCTTCAGTCTGATGAAACAGTTCGGGAAAGCGTCAAAGCTTGGCCAGATTTTGTCCAAAGGAACAGCACCCATCTTCTCCGAGATGTAGAGTTTGCCATTTAGAATCGGCATTAGCTCCGCAAACCTCCAGGGATTGGTTGTGGAGCATGTCAGAAGGTCTTGATCTACGAGTCTTTTGTACGAGTCTTTTGTACGACCCTTTAGGAGCGACAAGTGGAGCTTTACCAAGCTCTACCTTGCATTTCGCTTCCTGCTTTGTGCTCTGTTTGCACAAATTTTCTACTAGATTCTTGACTTGGGCCCATAACTGGTTCATTCCATCTAAAAGAGGGATAGAAGGCGGAGATATCGATGACGTTGGCTCATAAGCCTTTTGGGACGGAGACAATTCCAACCCAACATTCTCCCCTTCTTCCCGTGGGCGCTTTTTGCCCTCCTTCCCGAAGGTTATCTGGCCATCGGGAAATGTACCTCGTGTCTGGGGTACCACTATTTCCTTACTCTCTGTTGGAAATAGTAACCTACGCATCTTGTCATTAGGCAGGTAAGGTCCCGGAGAGATTTTCTGAAAGCCTCTCACCCAGTTGCGTAGTTTGAAACGAGCTGCATCCCTAGTCTCCACCGACTTGGGATTCTTGAAACCTTCGGACAATAGGTCCCGACATACATTGCAGGCCTGCGGGTTCCAATACTGCAGGTGTTCGGAAATAATATATCCGGGGGGCATGAAACCTGCATGCATTATGTCCGTAAAAACACTTACTCTTAGTTTTGCAGAAGACTGCAACACACGACATCTGGCGTTCCTCCTGTAAAGAAAGGAAAACAAAATGAGTATACGATTGATTATCTCACTGATAACCAATAAAGTCATATCTTAACAGAATAGCTTAGGATAGCAAGCTATAAAGGGATAGTAGGAGACACATACTTGTGTATCCCTTGCAAGCAAATGCTGGTACCTCCCCTCAGTATCAAGTGATAGGAATTTCCTTTTCGAAGGAATTCCAACTGAAAAAGGGGTTTTCTAACCCCTAGGAAAAGGAAAGTGTATACTTCACTGTCCCTTTCATACTAAATACTGTGGGGTACGGAAGACTGATTTCTCAATCAGCTTAACGAAGAAACACTATTCCTTCGATGTAAGGGCGGCTGCAGCATAAGCTCACATGAGGATACCCAAGATATACTAGAAATAGTTACTGTATAATCATACTGTAGTTTTCTATTTGCAGTATGCACTATATTGCAATATACTGGCTACTGTATAATTATATATAGTATGGAAAGGAAAGACATATATTTGTATATATCTCACCCAACTTATTTGCTGTGACCCCCCTTACAAAATTAAAACATAGAGTTTCCTAATCATGGAGACTCGAGGATAAGGGCTCTGCCCTTTAAGGGTTAGGAGTGTAACCTCCAGTCCTTAAAATTTTAATATTGCAGGGTAATCTGAAGACTGATTTCTAATCAGAATATTGAAGAATTAAATTCTTTCAATATGAGATTGGGTTCCACAAATATTTGGGTAGGATTTTCAAATATATTGGAAAAACACTAATAGCATAAAATATACAGAAGCTTTCTATTTGTAGTATATCCTATACTGCAGAAATACTAACTACCTGTATAAACATATACTGTAGTACAGCCAGCATGTTGTCGGCATAGCTAGCTAATGCTAGCACATCTAGCCTGCTAGCTAAAAAAAGAGAGATAGCATGGAGAACAGGCTACCTAATACTGTAAATATATACAGTAAAAGGGATGTAAAAGTCTACTATTACTACCTTCTCCAGAAAGAAGGTTCAAATGGAAGGGGAGAATATAAAATTCAAGCTTCTATCCAGCTAGAATACTGTCGCCGGTAAGGATCTGTCTAAACCTTGCCGGCCAGCACCACTGGTCAGTACTGCCGGCCGGCACCGCTGGTCAGTACTGCCGGCCAGCAGTACTAGTACAGTCAGCGTGCTGCCGGTTGACCAGGCACCATTCTGTGCCGGCCTGGTAGGCAGCACCCCGGCAGTAGCCACTGTTGCTAGCAGTTCAAGAAAGAACTTAAGAACCTTTGTAAATAGAAGGGACTTCCCACTTACAGCCAACATGACCACCAGCTGCCGGCCAGCAGCTGCCCTGGTGGCTTGCCAGCAGTCACCATGACTGCTGGCTGGCAGCAGCCATGACAGTAGTCTTTACTGCCGGCCGGCAACTAAAAAGGCCGGCAGCTCACAGCTGTCATTACTGCCGGCCGACAGATGTTAAGACTGCCGGCCGGCAGCTATCAACTGTAAGAGGGGGAGTCTGGTCGATCCCGGCAACCCACCGGCAACAGTAAGGTTGCCGGGATTCGCCAACATAAAGGGATAGAAGGGAAGGGAAAAGAGGGTCCTGTGAAAGGTACAGCAGGAGCCGGCCTTAGCCTGTCCTGCCCCACCAAACAACTCCGTTCCTGTATTAGAACTATCCCAGGCGGCTAAAGAATTCTATTCCTTCGCCTAGGGTTAGATTAATACAAATAAGAGGTTAGTAGCACCCTCGCCACTACCTCCAAAGGAAAGGAAACGGGGTTGCAGTGCCAGTGTCCCCTAAGCATTAGAAGAATTCTATTCCTCAGCCTAGGGTCCACTAACACAGGACTAGTCTGCTAGGTCACAGGAAAAAAGGGTCATATCGTACAGACCCTTCAGGAGTGGCCTAGGGAGGTCTAGCCTCCTATATCAGTAGCCTAACGTAGCAAAAGAATTCTATTCACCTTGCCAGGTAGCTACTGACCACAGACTAAATACTCTGAAATTCTGGCCAAAACCCCAAAAACCTGCATCTGCGGTTACAGAGGAAGGGCAGAAAAAACCGTAGAAAAGTCATGCCTGAATTAAAAATTTGAGGCCGACCCGCTAAGGTTGTAGCCTGAGGCTACACTCAGAGGGAAGAGGGATTACCCTTAAACTCCCTTTTTTGAGAGGGGTAAAGTTCATCCAATTAAAAGAGATACCTATCTCTGCATAATTGAAATCACCATACACAAGGGTAACCGGGGAGTGTCTAACGTATAATAACACGCCTAGGTTAGGAACCTAGGCGAGACGAGATCTCGGTTACCTCACTCACCGAGACTCTAACTATACGATCGACATGGAAAGGAAAAATATGCATGTGGGCGTATCGGCGCCCGCGTGAACAATCCCTACGCTTCCGCGCGTATGAAGATCGCTGGCGCTTGCGTGTGAAAGATCGTGGGCGATTGCGTGTGGGAAACCATCCCACACACGGAAGAGATAACGCTGACGATCTTCGGCGCTTACGAGAGTACGTAGATTATCGGCGCTAGCGCGAGAGAAGATCGTAGGAGACAGTGAGCGGAAAACCATTGGTGCCCGCGTACATATGATCTCCAACTATGTAAGACGATCGTCGGCGATTCGCGCGAGCACTGACGATCTTCGATGCTCACGCGTGTGCGAAGATTGTCGGCGCTCGCGCGCCAGAAAAGATGGTCGGCGATCGCGAGCGGGAAAACCTCGGTGCCCGCGCGCGGACGATCCGTGCGATTATCGCATGAGCCTCAATGGTCGCGCGCGGGAAACCATCCCGAGCACGGAACGATCTTCGGCGCTTACACGTACTGTGAAGATCGTTGGCACTCGCGCGCCTAGTGCCGAATCCGAAGTTCGCCGGCTAACGGCCGTCGACAATCGCGTGCGGAACGGCCTCGTTGTCGCGCGCGGTTAACTATCCCGCGCACAGACCGTTCTTTGGCGCTCACTCGCACTAAGAAGATCGTCAGCGCTTGCGCGCCTAGCGCTGGATCCGAAGATCGCCGGTTAACGGCCGTCGCGCGAGTGAAGATCGTAGGCCCCTGTGCAACAGAAGATCGTCGGAGAGAGCGCACGCGCACTTGCTTGAAGGATCGGCTTACTCGTAGATCAGGAACTGGGATGTGTCCCTAAACGGGAGGGCATCCCCTGAAGAAGACCAGGAGGTCTACTTCAGTGCCGACGATCAACTGAGGTACTGCTAAATACTCCGAGGAGTGGTCTCTGTGAGATACCTTTCCCGCGAACGGGAGAGGTGTCCTTCGTAGAAGAGACTTAGAGACACCGTAGGCTGAACCGCTGGTGAGCGCCTGTGCGCTATCTCAGGAACCCTAACGACGTGCGCAAAAGCGCAAGGAACGTTGGTAGCAGCCTAACTGAATACTGGAACGGTGTCTCTGAAGGCAGTCTCAGGAACAGCAGTCGAGCGCTAGCGCGTAAGGGAACGTTGGCGCGCAGGGGATACCTGGCACTTAGAGACTTACTCAAGGTGTGAGAAAGTCTCTCCTGCCCCGAAGGGAGGAGCCCGTTAGATAACGGGGGCGTGGGCGCCAAAGGTGCGTCTGCAGTCAGGAACGGATACAGCAGGCAACAGGTACACTGAGGGACGAGAGACCAAGGGTCTAACGTAGCCTGAGTAGCGAGGCCCCGAGGGGGTTAGTTGCAAGACCCCGAAGGGTCAACGCAACGAGAAACCGAAGTTTCTCCGTCACTAATCACCGAAGTGTAGAAGTGACTAAAGTTACGAGAGCCTGAGGGAACTGCGTAACTAAAGCTCCGAGACCCCGAAGGGTCAGGGAAAAAGAGAAATCGAAGTTTCCCTGTCACTAAACACCGAAGTGCTAGTGACTGAACAGCAAGCTGCTGTCAACAGGAACAATCCTCCGAGGAGGAGTCTCTATGAGTGGCCTCTCTCGCTAACGAGAGAGGTGAGCACTTCGTAGAAGAGACTGGTGATGGAGCCCCGAAAGGCCGTGATAGCAGCTGACGTAAACAGGAACAATCCTCCAAAGAGGAGTCTGTGAGTGTCCTCTCACGCGAACGGGAGGGGACAGTTCGTAGAAGAGACAAAAGGAGCAATCCTCCGCGGAGGAGCCCTTAGTGTGGCCTCCCTCACGAACGAGAGAGGGCCAGACTGATCTTGCAGCTGCTCAGCCCCTTGATCGTAGCTACAGAAGCGACCGCTCAGCCCCGAGAGCATAGTCGCTAGTACCATGGTCCAGCCTTGCAACCGCTCAGCCCCTTGAGCAAGTCACAAGGGCGGCCGCTCAGCCCCAAGAGCATAACCGCCTAAGGACCAGGTTAAAGTAAAAAAGGGAAGTTAACTAACTACCCTGGAGGCGAACCTCCTTATCGTTGTAGGATGCAATGAAGAGCAGGCAGTAGTCACGGGGGAACTTCTAAGAGAAGGAAACGCCCCTGACGAAAGCCTCAAGAGACGGCGGCGAAGCCGACTACCCAGGATAAACAGGACAGATCTGCTTTGAAGGCACACACAACAGGCACGAAGAAACAGCATCGTAAACTGGAAAATATAAAAGAATAATTATTTAACAGAAATTCCCCCGGGTGAAACTCCGAAGAGAACCCCCGAGGGAAAGAACATAAGAACGAAAGAAGGTATGCGCCCCCCTCCCCCACCCGGCATGCCCGGGTGAGGAAGGGACGAAAAGTTAACAAAACAGAATTATAACATTATAATAATGCAACTGACTTTGAATGTTCCAAGGATCACCGACCCCCAAAGGGACGTGAGCCCTGAGCTGAAAAGTTAAAACACAATTATATTCATAAAAATAATTGAGACAAATAAAACGAAATAGCGACTCGGTCCTGAGAAGCTATCGTAGGCGTAGTACGGAGTAAGAGGTGAACGACCTCAAGAGAAGGGCCGGGCTCCACGAAGGCAACCATGGTGGCCTAGGAGTGAAAGACCGTGATCAAGAAAAGATCGTGGTGGCCTGGCAAGCCAGCGATCACTCTCGTAGAAGTACACAACACACACCGCACAACACCGAAAGCAAAGGAAACTTACTATTTTCTATACACAAAAATATATATAAACATCAATAATGTTTAAATACAGTATACTAAGTATAAGAAAAGGTAAGTTAAAAAGACAAAACAATAATGGCCGTCAAGTGAGGATGGGAGCGGAGACTTCCGATCGCCATCCGAGCCAAAAGTAAAGTGGAGTATTCTCCGGTGTGTGTGAGGGGGGAGGGGTAGCTAGCTACCCCTCCTTACCCCCCGCTAACTAGCGGTGGGGTAGGAAACCCTCGTTAAAACTTTTATGGCTCGTCGTTCAGCTACCCCGAAGTAATTACCCTATGTAAATAGCGTGGTTTGTATTCCAGTTACGGAACAAATAAATTTTTGAACATACTTACCTGGTAGTTATATATATACTGTAGCTTAGTCCCTGTCGTCAAGGCAGAAATTTCAAAACTTGTGGCAATCGCCGATTGGATAGCATGGTACAGTATACCACCAGTGCGCCCTCTAACCAGGTACTTGAAACCATTCCAACTATTCCTCAGATCTTCCATGCCCTTAGGTCTCTAGAGGGGAGGAGGGTGGGAATTAAATTATATATAACTACCAGGTAAGTATGTTCAAAAATTTATTTTATTATGAAAATGATATTCTTATTTTAAAATAAATTTTTAAATATACTTACCTGGTAGTTACATATATAAAGCTTAATCCCCCCCATTCATCGCGCGCACGGCAGAAATTCAAATTTTGCGGCAATCGCCGACCAGGTGGCCAGGTGGTCATACCTGAGCGCCCTCTAACTAGGTAACTGGAACCATTCCCATAAGTCCTCAGAAATTCCATACCCCTGTTTTAAGAGGGGAGGAGGGAGAGACCTTTTATATATGTAACTACCAGGTAAATAAATTTTAAAAATTTATCTTAAAATAAAAATATCATTTTTAAATATGTAACTGCCCTGGTAGTTACATACATATAGCTGATTGACACCATTGGTGGCGGGTTAGAAAACCTCAACTCCGTCGGGAATTTGTATAATTATTAATAGCTACAAATTAGCTGTACCAATAATCTGGTTCGTACCTGATAAGGAAGCTGGCTTCATAGTTATCCTGCCGCATTGCCTGCATTCCTTAAGAGACTCAGCGATCCACTCAGGGGGCTGTAAAAGTCTCGGTGGGGCTGCCACAAGGTCCTCGACCTTGAAGTGGCTAGACCTCCACCCTTGCTATCCTGGCATACCTGATAAGGAAGCTGGCTTCATAGGTTTTTATGCCTCATTTGCCTGCATTCCTTGAGAGACCCAGCGAACCAACCAGGGGGCTGTTGAAAGTCTCTGTGGGGCTGTCACACGGTCCTTGACCTTAACATGACTAGATCACCAACCTTGCCATCCTGGCATAGCCATGGACAATGATCTGACCACCTGACCCATTAACACACTGAAAAAAAAAACACATTCCATAAAACCTAATCTACACTTGCATCCCAGGCCGTGGAAGGTTACAACAACCTTCACAGACGACCTATGAGAACAAGTTCAAGAAAATTTAAGGGTAAAAACAAGGTTATAGGTTAGACGCAATAGTACCTTCTCCAAGTACGGCGCCAGAGGCAACGTACGGACCCAGGGAACAACAATCCTCATATTGGGTCTGTACCTATTTAGGTAACAATCTGCGAAGATTGATTTGCTTCACTAGAATATCGCTTCCAAAATCGTTTTTATAGACTTGTGTCTATAAGCCATCGAAGTTGCCACAGCTTTTACTTCGTGTGGTTTAACTTTGAGGAATGGGAAGCTTTTCTCGTCACAACTCTGGTGAGCTTCCCTTATTAAATCTTTGATAAAGAACGCCAGTGCATTCTTTGACAAGGGTAGCGAAGGCTTCTCTACCGAGCACCAGAGGTTATCTGCCTGTCCTCTCAGGTTTCTGGTCCCCTGCAGATAAAGTCTTGTAGGGTTCCTACTGGACGAAAGTCTTTCTCCTTTTCCCACCCTACTAAATGAGAAAACCCTGGAATGGTAAAGAATCTGGCATGGTTGTGAAGGATTCTCGTTCTTGGGGAGAAAACCTTGTCATAGAAAGCAGATTGCATTCTCTCCATTGAAGCCCATCTTTTTGCTAATGGCTTGCAATTCTTCTATTCTCTTGGCTGTCGCCAACGCAACCAGGAATAGGCTCTTCTTAGTAAGATCCATCCATGGAGCCTTGTCAAGAGGTTCACACCTGCTCGAGGTTAAAAACATCAGGACTACATCCAAATTCCAAGATGGGGTTGGGTTGTCCTTACTCTAAGCGGTCTCAAAAGATCTTATAAGGTCCGAGAGATCCATGTCTCCTGACACGTCAATATGTCTGTGACGGAAGACGGAGGCTAGCATGCTGCGGTATCCCTTGATGGTTGATACTGCTAGTTTCTTTGTGTTGTTAAATGTAGCAGAAAATCTGCCAATTGAGTTAGAGAGGTATTGGAAGAGGAAATGTTATTAACTCTGCACCATTCTCTGAACACGTCCCACTAGATTGGTACACCTTGATTGTGGGCGTTCTCCTCACTCCTGCAATTGCTCTTTTAGCTTTCCTCGAAAAGCCCTTAACTCTTGCCAGTTTTTACGATAGTCGAAAGGCAGTTAGATGAGAGTGAGGAGATTTGAAGGAATCTCTCTATATGTGACTGTCTGAGAAGATCATTCCAACAGGATAACGACCTGTAGATGTCTACTAGCCACTCCATCACTTCTGTGATCCAGGGTCTCATGGGTTCAAAAACACGGAGCTATCATGGTCATGCGGGTGTTGTTTGACTCCCTGAACTTCTTCATGACTCTGTCTAGGATCCTGAATGGGGGGAAAGGCGTACGTGTCTAGTCCTTCCTACTCCATGAAGAAGACGTCCATTGCCACTGCTTCCTGGTCTGGGACTGGAAAGCAGTAAACAGGTAACCTGTTCTCTGCGTCGCAAAGAGGTCTATTGATGGTTCTCCCCACAGATTCCAAAGCCTGCTGCACACCTTGTGAAGCAGGGTCTATTCTGTCATGAGAATCTGTCTTCCACTACTGAGAAGATCCGCACTGATCTTCTTCTCTCCCTCTATGAAGCGGGTTATCAGAGATATATTGTTCGCTTTTGCCCACAGCAGGAGATCTTGCTGCCTCATAAAGGGAATCCAAACAAGTGCCTCCCTGTTTTCTGATGTAGGCCAACACTAGGTGTTGTCTGCGTTGACTTTACTAACTTGTTTGGACCTCCTCCTGGAAGTGTATTACCGCTAGAAGAATGGCCACAAGTTCCTTCACGTTTATGTGCCATTTCTTCCGATGGTCTCCCCATAGACCCGAGATCTCGCCCTTCCCCAGTGTTGTTTCCCACCCCAAGTCTGATGCGTCTGAATACAACACTAGGTCGGGGTTCTTCTGATGAAGTTCGAAGCCTTCTAGTAACTTGTTGGGGTAGTACCACCAACACCCCTGATTCCTGATTCCCAGAGGGATCGGAATCCACGTCTCTAGGTCTTGGTCTCTTGTCCAATAACTAGACAGATGGAACTCAAGTGGACGTAGATGTAATCACTTGTAGATCCTCCAGACACTTTCCTACAACCTGGCTCTGATTAGCTAGTTGTCCAGGTACATCGAAATTCGTACCCTTTCCAGATGTAACCAGAGAGCCACGTTCGATACCCGTCGTGTGAAAACGTAAGGGGCAGTGCTTAGGCCAAAACAAAAGTGCTCTGAACTGAAAAGTTGTAGCGTGATGTACCAATTTCAGATATTTCCTATAGTTCGGGTGAATTGAGACAAGAAAAACCGCGTCCTTCTATCGACACCATCCAGTCACCTCGTCTGGGGTCTGCTAGGACTGACGCAGATATTTCCATAGCAAACTTGACTTTGCTCATGCACTAGTTCAGTGGACTTACGTCCAGAATGGGTCTCCAATCCCCCGAGTTCTTGGGTGCCAGAAAGGCTGTTGTAAAATCCCCTTGACGAGGGGTCTTCTACCACTTCTATGCTGCTTTTGACAGCATCTGGTTTACCTGCACTTGAAGAGCTGCTGCCAGTAGTGGGATACTTGTGTCTGGAGATTGAGTTACTTTTTGGGTTTCGGTTGCTGTTTGGGGTTACGAGGTTGCCCTCCAGCAGCTATTCCCTGTCCTCTTCTAGAAAGGCTCTCCCACGAAAGGGCTGACGCGTGGGAGGAGCTTCCTTCTCCTTCCTGGCTAAAAAGTTAGCCGGAAGAACTTTCCTTGCAGTCCTTGTAATCACACCTTGCATTGCTTGTGCGTAAGAGCTGCCGCTAAGTCCTACACTAGCTCTGAAGGGAAGAGGTATTTGGTCAAGGGAGCATACCCTATTTGGTCAAGGGAGCATACAAGAGCTCTGCTCTCTGAGCGAGAGTCAATCCTGACGACAGGAAAGAAACAGCATAGGACTTTCTTAATAATACCTGCTGTGAAAAAGGGGTGTGAGTTCGACCGACCTGTCCCTCACGGCTTATCGAGACAGGCAAAAAGGTGCATCTGTGTCTCGTTCTTATCGTCTGTGATGTCTGAGAGGAATCCTAGAGTCCAGTCCATCAAGCTGAAGACCTTGATTGTTCTGAAGATGCCCTTCAGCAAGTGATCCATCCCCGACGTGGACCACATCACCTTAGCCTTTGTCATGGCTGATCTACGCGAGGCGTCAACGAGTTGGAGAAATCTCCCTGGGAGGAGGAAGGAACTTCCAAACCGAGAACCTCCCCAGTCTCGAACCACACACTGGATCTAGAAGCCAATCTTGTAGGGGGGAAAGGAAAAGGTTGTGTTCTTGTTCCTTCTCTTGAGAATCCTATCGTTGAGAGTCGAAAAAGCCCTCTAGACCAATCTGGCTAACACTGTTTCCTTAAAAGAGGAAGATTCCTGGGGTCTACCCTTCAAAAACTGCGAGGGCGGGCTCCGAGGTACAGCCTACAAGGGTTGTGTTATCACTCACCCTTTTCAAAAGTACTTAGTACGTCTTTGAGTTTCTTAGATTGTCTGAAAAGTCCTCCGGATATAAGTCCGCCAGAACTGCAAGTAATCTTTTAAGATCACCTGCATGAAGAGTTTTCTGCATTTCCTACTCTGAGATCTCCTCTAAAGGGTTAGCGATCCCCGAAGTAGAACGAGTGGGAGAAAACACACACCTCGTCTTGCCTGCTTCAGTCCTGCATGCATCCAGCATGTTGCTAGGGAGCGTCATGCGTGCGTCCAGTCTGCTGTGAAGAAGCGTCATGTTTGCGTGCGTCCTGCATGCGTCCCGCATGCTGCGAGGGAACGTCATGCTTTCGTGCATCATGCATGCGTCCAACATGCTGCGAGGGAGCGTCATGCATGCATCCAGCATGCTGCGAGGGAGTGTCATGCAAGCGTCCAGCATGCTGCTCCTGTTGCGAGCTTCCTCTATTTGCGACTTGTAAACGTCAACAGGGACGTAATGAACAGTTGAAGCTCTGACAGGCATGCTGCTGCGGTGAGCCTGCTTTATGACGTTCGCGATCTTGACGCGGGGAAGCGTCCTGCTCGTGTGCGCCCAGTATGCTGCATGTGTCCAGCATGCTGTGAGGGAGCGTCAAAATCCTTGCTGCCTCCCGTAACGCGTCCAGATCGCTGCGAGGGAGCGTCCATGAGCGCTGCAGCTCGCGTGCATCTTTGCCGCGAGACCGCGCTCGGAACTATGACGTTCGCGATCTTGATGCGGGGAAGCATTTCGCTCGCATGCGACAAGTAAGCTACATGCGTCCAGCATTCTGCGAGGAAGCATCCTGCTCGCGTGCGTCCAGCTGTGAGGGAGCGTCAAGATCCTTGCCGCCTCCCGTACCGCGTCCACGAGCGCTGCAGCTCGCGTACGTCCTTGCCGCGAGACCGCGCTCGGAACTATGATGATCGCGATCTCGATGCTCGGTTCCATGACGAGCAACTCTCTTCTTGTCTAGCAGGAAGGGAAAAATGTATAACGCCAGCCTCGTCTGGGGAGCTGCGTTAACCGACGGCGACACGTGGACATTCTCCGAAGGTCTAGCTGGTTCCCGTCTGATCCTTGTAGAAGACTTCGGCAAAGTCTTCGAGTCCTTCGGCTCCCTCCTGGGAGGGATACAGGACTCTAGCAACGATGGATGCAGGCTCTTCTCCAACCCTGTGTGAGGAGACTTCTCAGGAAGAGGCGGACTTTCCCCCATTGGTGCGATGAGGGAACGGACCGGCTCCTCCGACTCCCCTGAGGATGGGAAATCCTCGTCCGCAGGGGAGGGAGAGAAAGTCTGGCGGGGAGAGGGAGCCTTGCGCACGGATTTCCGAGGAGACAGCTTAGCCCTCGAAGAAGTCACCACGGAGGGGACTCCTCTCTTCCTCTTCAGGGGAGACGAGGTAGCCACTACTTTGTGAACTAGTTCAGAGAACACAGGCTTAAAAGCCTGCATGAGAGCTCTGATTATGGTACCAAACCAGGGCTGTTGGCTGACAGTCACGCTGTCAGACACTCCCTCTGGAGGGAAGGGGATCGAACGATCCCTAGGAGGAGTCGACAAACGAGGGTTCGCCTGAAACGGAGCTAAAAGAGAGTCCTTAGACCTGTCCGGGAACCTCCCCTCCTCCGGCGAGCGCGCTGTTCTGCGCTTGCGAGGGGGGGAACGAGAAGATGATCTGTCCGCCTGAAACCCCATGAAGTCGCGTGCGGGATCGCGGCGTAAATCGCGCTGGCGATCGCGGCGTAAATCGCGCTGGCGATCGCGGCGTAAATCGCGCTGGCGATCGCGGCGTAAATCGCGCTGGCGATCGCGGCGTAAATCGCGCTGGCGATCGCGGCGTAAATCGCGCTGGCGATCGCGGCGTAAATCGCGCTGGCGATCGCGGCGTAAATCGCGCTGGCGATCGCGGCGTAAATCGCGCTGGCGATCGCGGCGTAAATCGCGCTGGCGATCGCGGCGTAAATCGCGCTGGCGATCGCGGCGTAAATCGCGCTGGCGATCGCGGCGTAAATCGCGCTGGCGATCGCGGCGTAAATCGCGCTGGCGATCGCGGCGTAAATCGCGCTGGCGATCGCGGCGTAAATCGCGCTGGCGATCGCGGCGTAAATCGCGCTGGCGATCGCGGCGTAAATCGCGCTGGCGATCGCGGCGTAAATCGCGCTGGCGATCGCGGCGTAAATCGCGCTGGCGATCGCGGCGTAAATCGCGCTGGCGATCGCGGCGTAAATCGCGCTGGCGATCGCGGCGTAAATCGCGCTGGCGATCGCGGCGTAAATCGCGCTGGCGATCGCGGCGTAAATCGCGCTGGCGATCGCGGCGTAAATCGCGCTGGCGATCGCGGCGTAAATCGCGCTGGCGATCGCGGCGTAAATCGCGCTGGCGATCGCGGCGTAAATCGCGCTGGCGATCGCGGCGTAAATCGCGCTGGCGATCGCGGCGTAAATCGCGCTGGCGATCGCGGCGTAAATCGCGCTGGCGATCGCGGCGTAAATCGCGCTGGCGATCGCGGTCGTAAATCGCGCTGGCGATCGCGGCGTAAATCGCGCTGGCGATCGCGGCGTAAATCGCGCTGGCGATCGCGGCGTAAATCGCGCTGGCGATCGCGGCGTAAATCGCGCTGGCGATCGCGGCGTAAATCGCGCTGGCGATCGCGGCGTAAATCGCGCTGGCGATCGCGGCGTAAATCGCGCTGGCGATCGCGGCGTAAATCGCGCTGGCGATCGCGGCGTAAATCGCGCTGGCGATCGCGGCGTAAATCGCGCTGGCGATCGCGGCGTAAATCGCGCTGGCGATCGCGGCGTAAATCGCGCTGGCGATCGCGGCGTAAATCGCGCTGGCGATCGCGGCGTAAATCGCGCTGGCGATCGCGGCGTAAATCGCGCTGGCGATCGCGGCGTAAATCGCGCTGGCGATCGCGGCGTAAATCGCGCTGGCGATCGCGGCGTAAATCGCGCTGGTGGTCGCGCGATAAGCCCTGCCTTGGATCGCGCGCGGAAGGACCATGCGAGACAGGAACTGCGCGCGTGACCGCGCGCGAGGGCGAGGGCGCGCAGCCTCGTGAGGGCGCAAAGGTGAACTTGCGCACTGGAGCGCAGGAGAACGTTGCGCAGGTGGTGCAGGAACTGCCCTCTGAGGAGAACAAGGGCGCGCTGGGCGCGCAGGAGATCGTGGGCGCGCATGGCGCATCAGGATGCGGGCGTAAGGGCGTGTGCTGCTGTGATGGGCGCACAGGGCGCGCAACAGGAATTGGGCGCACTGGTGTGCGCTGCTGCGATGGGAGCGCAGGGTGCGCAACAGGTTTCTGGCGTGCAGGTGTGCGCAACAGGTTTCGGGTGTGCAGGTGTGTGCTGCTGAGCTGGGCGCGCAACAGGATTCGGGCGCACAGGGGTGCGCAGTTTTGAAGAAGAAGGCAGGGGTACCTCCTGTACTGCGCGCTGGAATGTAGGAGAGCGCTGGCGCGCTGGTGAGCTCTGGCGTGCTGGTGAGCTCTGGCGCGCTGGTGAGCGCTGGCACGCTGTGTCAGGAACTGTGGCTGTGCGCTCAATTCCAGAAGTGCGCTGAGGCACTGAAGCGTGCTGACAAATAGGAGAGCGCTTGAGCGCTGTTGCAGGAACTGCAGGAGGGAGCTGGCGCGCAGGAGAGCGCGTGTGCACAGTAGAGCACTGGCGCGTTATAACAGGAACTGCAGGAGGGCACGCAGGGGGACCCTGGCGCGTAAGAACAGGAGCAGGAGCGCGCACGCGCGCAAGGGAGTACAGTGGCACTAAGTCAGGAACAGCAGCAAGACGGCGCTCAGGGGGTGCCTGGCGCTTAAGGGACTGAGGCACAGTTTTGCGCTCAAGTCCCTTGTGCCCAGAAGGGACCGATGCCTGTACAATGACAGGATCAGCATCCTTGAAGGGTGATGGCAGGACAGCAGGTCTGGAGGGTGACAGGTCAGGGGGTCCCGAAGAACGACCTTCCACCGAAGGAGATCGCGAACGATCTTTGGAGAGGTCTAAGGTGGTAGCTGGCAGGATCGGAGAACGATGAGTCTCCTCCGCAGAGGACTGCGGGGACGACGAACCGAAAAGGCGCCTCCTAACTCCCTTGTGAGGAGAAGGAAGTCCTCTACGGCGAAGGGGAGGAAGAGCCTTCCGCCTTATACACCCTCTAGGGGCCGTGGGATCAGTAAGCTGACCTTCGTAAGGCCTCCGCAGAGGAGTCTCTGTAAGTGAACTCCCCCGGGGGGGGGAGAGTCACCAGCAGGAGAGACTGTGGGACTAAGTTCCGCCCTCAAAAGATGTTCAGAGGGGGAATAAGAGCCTTCAGCTACCTCTGCAACAACAGGAGCAATTTGATCCGACACCGGAGGCCTCCGTTATAACAACGTCGACGATAGACAGAGGATCTACGTCTGCTATCGCAGACGGCTGTTTAACAGCTGCTCCCAGCTTGATCATATCAAACAGGGCTTCCTTAGAGGGCGAACCCTGAAGCCCCAAGGAAGACCAAAGCTGTAACAAATCACGATTAGGCACAGGGAAATCAATATCCTCCTCGAGGGAGGAGGGCAGCTGCCTCGCTAATGCAGGCAACTACCTCTCCCGCACCCCAGGATCGGTCAACAGAACAACGGTCTACGCTCCCCTTCAACGGCCTCTTGGAAGAGACCGATCGAGTGGGAGCTTCGGAGGAGGTTTGGGCTACGGAAGAAGAGGCCTTGGGATTTTCTCTCTTCAAAGAAGCCTTTGGAGGAGAAATATCCCTTTTGGACTTCTTCTTCCGGCGCCGGGCAAAACTCTCCCACTGGGAGGTAGACCACTCCCTACACTCACCGCATACATTACCCTTTTCACACCGTTGGCCCCTACAATGAGGACACAAGGTGTGAGGATCTGTCTCTACCGCGACATAAAGGTCCCACAAGGGCGGTCAGGTAAACCAGGACATGTACGCATATTGATAGAGGCCAACTTCACACACTCTGTAGAAAGAAAAAGCAAATCAGATTAATGGCAGTCAAAGCGAGGGTGAGAGCAGACACGTCTGTTCTTCATCCTAGCCAAAAGCAAAGTGAAGTATTCACCGGTGTGTGTGAGGGGGGGGTAGCAAGCTACCCCTGCCTAACCCCCGCTAACTAGCGGTGGGGTAGTAAACCCTCGGTAAAACTCTAATGGCTCGTCATTCAGCTCCGCTGAAGTAATAACCCATATTAAATGGCGTGGTTTGTATTTCAGTTACGGAACAAGTAGCTCTTTTTCTTCATAACCCCTGCGGTAAAGAAAGCAGCCAGCTCGTTACAACCATCCTTGACTGCCTTGTCCATACAAGACATAAGTTGGATAAGACTAATTGTGTCCGTGTCCTTCATCTCAGTTACTCTTCTGCTTAAAGCTCCCAGTGACCAGTCAAGTAAATTAAATACTTCAAACGCTCTGAGCAATCCTTTTAAGAGATGGTCAAACTCCGACATTGACCACCACCCTCTAGTGTTTCTCAGGGATAGGCGACGGGAAGAGTCCACCAGGTTTGAGAAGTCTCCCTGCGCAGACGCCGGAACTCCCAAACCCAAGACCTCCCCCGTCTCATACCAAACGTTCGACTTAGAAGTTAACTTGGCTGGTGGGAAAGTGAAGAATGCCTTGCCCAGAGCTTTTCTTAAATATATCCATGCTCCCATCAATTTCAATGCTCTCTTAGAAGAGCGGGAAAGCACCATTTTTGTATAAAAGGAAGTCTTAGCTTCCTTGCCTTAAGGTAAACTCAGAAGGGGTAGATATCGGAGCAGCTGGTGTAAAAATAGTCTGGAAATGATTCCGAGAAGACTAGCCATAGGTTTTTTGAAGTCCACCTAATGTAGAGGTGGCTTCTCCTCCTCTCCCTCCGAGATATCCTCCAATTGTTCCTTGTGAGAGAACCTCATCCAGATCTTCTTCTAACAAATTAGAGATTGGAGCTGTGCAGGCGCATCAGTGGCGATATGGGCGCGCTTGCGTTGTTACATATCCACATCCAATTGACAGCCATTCGCCTTGCGTTTGCTGTCACTATTGATTTTATAATAGGATGAATCTAGCTGGCGCTGGCGCTCCGCCACGTTCTGGCGCGTCGCGCTAATGCGATTTTCGCGCTACCGCTCACTTGTCGCGCTGGCGCTCTGCCCATTCATGACTCGACTGGCGTGGGTCGCCGCGCTGGGGCTTGGTGCCTGTCTGGAGCTGTCGCTGACGCTCAGCGCCTTCATTAATTAGCTTCTGAGCCTCGTCACGCTTCCGCTCAGGCTCAACTTGTGCCTCGCGCCTGCTCCGATCCTGCCGCTTCACGGATCGCTCCGCCATTAGGCGAACGTCATCACGCTTAGACTGACGATCGGCTGGATTCTCTTTTAAGAGCCACTGTGAAACAGAGCTCTGTCAGAGACAAATCTAACTCGACCCGCAGCTGAAGTGAAACTGGGAGACCGCCTGTGCGATATCACATTAGTCTAAGAGACAATAGGCCGCCTGTGCGACAACGGGTCCATAACCGAAGACTAACGCCCAGCCTCACTACGAACAGCCGGTCAATAAGACTGCCTCATTGACGAGAGCTGTTGTATGAAACGTAAATACACAGAACAAATTTAATTTTGTTTTCAGTTTAGCGCCCGAAAAGCGCATATAATACTTGACAACACTAATACCTCGCATTATCTATAATGATAAGCGATCTGTGGAATGACAGAAAACGCTCAAGAGTACTTATGTTCGGTCTTAAAAGACGGTAGCGCCTGGCTACCCTCTCAATTCCTTTCGTCGTTCGACTTAACTTCTCCCCTTCTGGGAGCTTGACAGAGGTCTTAGACTAGGATAACGACAGGTCCGAACAGAAGCACTCACTACTGAATAAAATTCACTGCGTAATTTAACACTAAAAATTTGCATTCTATTCTTTGTTAAAAGAAAGTTTCATAATCATTTGAAAACCAAAATATACGTTCTCTCAAACGAAATGAACTATTAAAGAGAGACTTACAATTCTCTCAATCGTTCGAATGGGAATAAAAATTCACTGAATCCCATATAAATGCAGCGAACAATTAAATATCAAATATTACCTTAATAGGTATAATATTTATAAAATAAAATAAAATCTTTAAATTAAGGAATTCCAATAAGAGATGAATCATCACTCGTATTCATTGGAACATTTACACTTAATACTGTATACGAACAATCTTAGTATTCCACTAAGGAAACAACGATACGTAGAATCGTGCGCTACATAGATTCGTATAAACATTAAGTGAAATTTAACTTCCTTTAATCTCTGACTAAGGAAAAACACTGACAGGATCAATTAATTTCAAAATAAAATGTTCCTTTTATATAGTACACTAAAAAAACTTGAGAAGTAAGAAGAATGTACTATTCATAAAAATCTCTACAAAATATTGTAATATTGTAACAATACTGATAACTGCGTAACAACTGAACGCTAGTTAATCTTTGCAAACAGATTGAAAATTACCTCAAGAAAACTATTAAAAGGATAAAATTTTCTTAGATTAATAATCCTTTAATTAAATTTATAACTTAACATTTTAAAAGAAAGTATCCACTTATAATTCTTTGTAAAAGCAAGTCGGACTTATAGCCTACGACATAAGGCTGTGACGTCATCAATGGACTAGATGTTTACCTTTCGTCCTATGCTTTCGTGAGGTTTAAAATAGGTCGAAAAACCTTTAAATATCACAAATTTTAAGTAATTTGTATTTTTCCTAACAGTATTTACCTCGAACTACTTTCTTAGGAGTACAGTAGGGTCCCGAATTATACGTGTTCGAATTATACGATTCCCCTTTTATGCAATCGCTATTTTTCAAAAATAAATTTTCTGTATCTACGAAGCTGTTCAAAGTCTGCTAGTCAAAGACTACAAAATGTATCAAATATATTGTCTTTTTAAGTCTACTGGTAGCCCTAAATACGGTGATTTATAATAAATGTTACAAAACAATATTAACATTACATCTTTTTGGGCTCAAGCCATGGCGTCCTGATGGAAGGTTCCTTTTTGGTAGCTTCCTTGGGTAAATAACTACTAAGATATTCCCAGAGAATTTAACCACAGGTTATCACAGAATTCTAACTTCTGGAGCGAGTATCCTAAAGGTTTCCCTTTTAAGACATCGTATATCAACAGGGGACGCATGTATTAACGCGCCACATAGCTATCTACACCCCGAACAGAGTTAATGCTTCGGTGTGTAAGGGCTGAGAATAGCTGGGAGCCGTTCCATAGCTAATCTCATTCGTGGCTACTACTGATACTCGAGACGTAAACAAACGGGCGCCATTGCTTAAATGACGTCACGTCCGTCTTCATCCTTTGTTCAGTAGCTCGCCCTACTTAGACGGATTTTCCCTGTGCTTTACTTATCGCTTTGCATATACAGTGAACCCTCGTTTATCGCGGTAGATAGGTTCCAGTCGCGGCCGCGATAGGTGAAAATCCGCGAAGTAGTGACACCATATTTACCTATTTATTCAACATGTATATTCAGACTTTTAAAACCTTCCCTTGTACTTAGTACTGTTAACAAACTACCCTTTAATGTACAGAACACTTAATGCATGTACTACAGTACCCTAAACTAAAACAGGCACAAATATTAAAGGTGATTTTATATCATGCATTTCTTAAACATGCTAAAAACCACGATAAAAAATGGCAACCAATGTTTTGTTTACATTTATCTCTGATCATAATGTAGAAACAAACTGGAGGTAGAGCTTTGCTTATTACCCAGACATATTTCCCATACTTTTCCCTTAGAACTATATCACATATTCCTACTTTAAATATATAGATATATATATATATATATATATATATATATATATATATATGTGTGTGTGTGTGTGTGTATATATATATATATATATATTTATATGTATACACATATACATACCTACATATATACATAAATACATGCATATATATATATATATATATATATATATATATATATATATATATATATATATATATATATATATTACTGTATATATATATGGGTTATGGAAAAAATCCGCGAAGTGGTGAATCCGCGATGGTCGAACCGCGAAGTAGCGAGGGTTCACTGTACGTAATGTCGCTACCTTCAGCCTCGCCTTCTTCTGGAAAGTTGAGTACAAGGTTCCAGTATTGTTTAGTTAAGCTCTGACCGTAAAGTAAATATTACTTTCCGAGATAATTGCTGTTTTGTGGCAGAGCTGTGCCTCTACCGGACCCGCCATTTTATGGCGTCGTTGTTGTTATGCATGCCTTATTTAGTTAGCCACAACAACGCTTCCGGCCTTATTTACTAATCGAATACATTAGTTTATTTAGTCTTCATAGCTAGGAACTTTTATATCGTGTTTCGACGCTTTTTATCGGTCATCGATTGACCTCATACCAGTCGGCTACTTTAGCCCCCAGGCCAGAGCGCCTGTATATAAGTGTTCATGCATGATTTTATTAGTGATCCTAGGCTAAGTTATGAAGATAGTGGCATTATTTTACAATACTTTCGACCGTGATGCAAGTGTTTTCGCCTTCAGGGACCATATAGGGGATAGGTTAGTTAGTGTCCCTTCCTAACCTAACCTCCTTGTAGGACCCCTATATGCTTCCTTCATCCCCTGCCTTGGCACTCCCTCTGTTTAGCCTTGATTTCCTTTCTGAGTAAAGGGATCAAGTGTCTAATGGAGTATTCATCGCCTCTCAGTCCTCCCTAAGGGAATGACCCCCCTTAGGGTTGCGTCCGAGAGTGAGGTTAGGCTAGCCCTTCCTCTATGGCTAGGAATAGTCTATGACCGTCCTGCCATAGCGATATGTCTTCTATCCTTCCTAGTTCAGGGCTCCTAGCCCTGTTCTAGGTTAGGTTTTGGAAGGTTACTCTGTCCCCTGCTGAAACTGTACCCATGCACCGTTTCAGCCTGGCGGCCTTATCTTAGGTTAGGGAGTGTCCTCCCTTTCCCTAGTGGCCGCTCTGGTACAGAACCCCTTCCTTGGAAGACTCTTCTCTTCTCCCCTCCCCACCTATCTCTTGTATAGCCTAGCCTACACTTAGGTTAGTCTATACCCATCTGTCCCCTGTCCTACAACTCCTCCTTAGGGCGGAGTGATTAGGGCTACCTTGAGCTTCCTTGTGCAGTCCGCTCTGGTACATATACCCTTCATAGTGTCCTATGGGGTTAGCCACTGGATGCGTTCTGCATGTGGAGGTCTCTCCCCTCTTGGGTGTCCCCTAGCCCTCCCTTGGGCTACCCTAGCCCCCGGTCCCCTGCGACCCCAGCTCCTGGGTGATAGAGCCTGCCTCTATCATGGGTACACCCTCTCAGGGGGGGATGTTTGGATTCCATGACTGGAATTCTTACATCCCTCCCCCTGTCTCTCTCTCTATCCGGGTGCCGGTCCCTTGCCGCCTCCACTGTCGGCGATACCTGCCTCCTACCTTGGTGACTCTCCCCTACCCTCATGCCGCCAGCCCCTCCGCTTGCCGGGGGACTGTCGACCGCTGCCGGCTCCCGCCGACGGCCTTCCTCCTTCCTCCTAGCTTCACCGTCCGCCTGCCGGTCGGCCACCGGAGTGCCGGCATTCACTGCCGGCAACCTGGTTCAGCTATAACCATCCTTATCCCAGTCACCAATCCGGCATCCTCCGACCGCCGGAGCCGCCGCTCCTCTGCCGGCGTGCCGCCGTTGTGCCGGCGGCCGCCACTCTGGCTTTACTCTTGACTTACATTATGTCTGTCCTAATGCCAGAAACTCTGCTGGAGCGGCCTCCGGCGTGCCGGAACCTCCCGGAGGCGTCAAGGATACTTGCACCCCCTTCTCCTAGCTATCACTTGTATACTGATAGCCCTACACTGCAAACAGATAGCCTGTTTACACTCTTTAGATCAGTGCCTTGGTACTGTTCTATTAGTAATCATGCTGTCCCTTTGCATTCTTCAATATTCCAGCATGCTGCGTGCATCTTAGCGCGGCTGGTTGCCGGAAGCAGTTACCCTAAGGGACCTGTTAGCTCCCCAAATTGGGGACCGAGTGATCTCAGTCCCAAACTTATCCTTGGTTTTCCATGGAATTCCATTGCCCTGTGGAATTTCAGGGAATACTATCCTGTGCCTTCGGCCATCTCGGATTACCCAGGGATAATGCTTGCGGTAGCCAGACGGGCGAGATGCATGGAGTATGTTCTCTTTACTACTTCAATCTCTATGCATCACACCCTTTCTTTAAGTTAATATTAATGATTAATCTTAACTTAGCTTAAGAACCATTCTTATGACTCCCCCATACTCATTTTCTCTTTCTTCCACAGGAGGAGCAGATGAAGTGTGACTTCGACTTCTGCGCTGTGAAACGCCCGCACTTCTACGGGCATACGGCTTGCAGGACTCACGCCCCTTGTGCTAACAAGAAAGGGGATCTGAAATTCTGGGACCCACTGAATTGTACGGTCTGCCAGGCTCAACTAGTTGATGCCTTCCATAACCCTCCCTCAGCGGAGGTCAGGGACACTTCTCGGGAGAAGCTACGCAAGTGGGTGCGTGGCTTCCAGAAGAATGCCACCGGACCGTACTTGGCCACTGAAGAAATGACGTCACTCTTGTTCCCTAAGGCCTCCCCTGATTCAGTGGTACCCAAGGATGTGATTCCCACTGTCCAAATTACAGTGGAACCTGATGTTGTCATGGCTCAGTCCATGCACGAGTGCCGCCTGGATTCTGAAGATGACGAACATATGTCGGACGTCTCGGAAGACACAGAGAAGACTCTTATGGCTCAAGGAGCTGAAGATGATGAAGACCAGGTGGAATACGCCGAGTCGGAGCAAGAGGTCGCTCCTCCTTTCATCTCCGCTCCTACTCCTACACCGACGGAAGTATCTATCCCGTCTACCTCCACGACCCCGGATCCCTCTTCTTCCACTCAAGAAATGATCCGGTTGATTAGAGCCGTCATGGACGACAGGTTAAGGAGAATCAGGAGTTCATCAGGTCCATGATGGGATCCAGAGAACCGAAGAGGATTTCGGTTAAGGATCTCCCCGCTTGCTCACATGCCAACCCGTGGAGGTATGCTGAGCATATGGTTATCGCGACCGGCAGGATCTTTATCAGCGACAAGATCGGCACGGTCCCTTTGGAAGACGTGGAGTTCTTCCCAAACTTTGAGGCCTACCCGGACTGTTACGTCCGACTTCGTTCTGAACCTGCCTCTAAGGAAGAGACCGAACCGAAGGAAGAGATAGTGTTCGATCTCGCGAAGGCCCAGGCTATGCTAGCCAACACATTCAAGAGTAGGGGTTTTACCTGCTCTAAGCTTCCGGCCCTGAGCAAGAAGCACCCTACTTATGTCGCACCTGAAAATGCGGTTCTTCCATTCTTGGAAAAGGCCTTCACTGCGTGCCTTAAAGCTGTGGAAGAGGGGAAAGCCTGCCCTGCACTGGAGGAGTGCAGACCCTTCTCCATAGTCACTCCCCCTGACGCTCGACACTGGAAGGATATCCAGCACACTTTCGTCGTGGGAAAGCTAGATCCTGACGTCGCCGGACGTCAGTTTAACGAAGACCTCCCTAAGCTCAACGATCACCTCCTTCGTCGGGAACAAGATACGAAGGAGAGGCTCGCAGCATCTATGTCTCACCAAGTCCAACTTGAAATTATGGCCTGTGACACCAGAGTACCAGACCACTACATGGTACTCTCCAAATCCCACATGACAACCGTGATGAAGGACTTGTACCACTTCATGAAGGCTCGGAGAGCCTGTCGTGAATTCGTGTTCGCAGGTGCCACTGTGAAACACGAACCCCGGAGGCTGATTTCCTCCAACATCTGGGGCAAACACCTCTTTCCTTCTGACCTTGTGAAGGAAATCACCGACAAAGCCGCCACGGAGAATAGGAACCTTCTCCACAAGTGGGGCATGTCAAGAAAAAGGAAACCCTCTCAGGACGACGGACCTCAACCTAAGAGGAAATCCCAAAACCAGAAACCCCAGCAAAGTCAACCAAGACGTCAGTTTCCGGGACCCGCTACCTCCCAAGTGGCAGCTCAGCCACAACAGACCTTTCAATTGGTCACCCAACCGGTGTTGTCACAGTCACCGGTCTTCACCCCTGCTTTCGAGCAACAGACAACTACCTTTCGTCCCAAAGGTAGAGGCTCAAACAGAGGTGCAAGCAGAGACGCATCTCGCCGTCCCTCCAGAGGCAGAGGAGGAAAGGGAGCTAGCGGCCGAGGCAGCAAGCCCTCGGGACACCAGAAGCAATGAAGTGCTTCCGGTGGGAGGAAGACTCCGCCAATTCCAGGATCGTTGGACCTTCGATCCCTGGGCACACAGCATCGTCAAGAAGGGTCTAGGCTGGAGTTGGACTCAACCACCCCCAACCTTCCAGCAATTCTTCCAACAATCAACCCCCCTTCTGGAAGAATATGTCCTAGATCTCTTGAACAAGAAGGTGATAAGGAAGGTAAAGTCCACCAGGTTCCAAGGGAGACTGTTTTGTGTCCCCAAGAAAGACTCCGACAAACTCAGAGTCATTCTGGACTTATCCCCCCTCAACAAGTTCATAGCGAACGACAAGTTCAAGATGCTGACTCTTCAACAGATAAGGACCCTTCTGCCTCAAGGTTCCTACACGGTCTCCATAGACCTGGCGGATGCCTACTGGCACGTTCCAATGAACCATCACGCTTCCTCCTACCTAGGATTTCGACTCCAAAGGAAAAGCTACGCCTTCCGGGCCATGCCCTTCGGCCTCAACGTGGCCCCTCGGATCTTCACAAAGCTGGCGGACGCCATAGTACAACAGCTCCGCCTCCGAAACGTCCAGGTGATGGCCTACCTCGACGACTGGCTAGTCTGGGCTCCATCGCCCGAAGATTGTGTAAAATCTTACAACAAAGTCACCCAGTACCTAGAACACCTGGGATTCAAAATCAACGAGAAGAAATCTCGCCTCTCTCCAGCTCAGAAGTTCCAGTGGTTGGGAATCCAATGGAACCTTCAGTCACACCGCCTTTCCATCCCCCAGAAGAAAAGGAAGGAAATAGCAGGGTCTGTCAAGCGACTGCTGAAATCCAAACGAATTTCAAGACGCCAGCAGGAACGAGTTCTAGGCTCTCTACAGTTCGCCTCAGTAACAAACCCAGTGCTTCGTGCACAGCTAAAGGATGCCGCGGGAGTCTGGAGACGTTCTGCATCCATCGCTCGAAGAGACCTCAAGAGACGGCTTCCAAACAGACTTCGACTTCTCCTAAAGCCGTGGTCAGAAGCAAAGGCCTTGAAAAGGTCCATTCCTCTCCAACACCCTCCTCCATCACTCAACATCCACACGGATGCTTCGCTGGAGGGTTGGGGAGGTCACTCCCACCAAAAACAGGCTCAAGGCACCTGGTCTCCCCTGTTCAAGACGTTCCATATAAACATCTTGGAGGCCATGGCGGTCACTCTAACTCTGAAGAAATTATCCCCGCCGCCCTCGATCCACATTCGTCTAACCCTAGACAACTCGGTGGTAGTTCGTTGTCTCAATCGCCAAGGCTCAAGATCGCCCCAGATAAATCAGGTGCTTCTCCCAATCTTCCGTCTGGCGGAGAAGAAGAAGTGGCACCTGTCTGCAGTTCACCTACAAGGATTCCGCAACGTGACAGCGGATGCTCTATCGCGGACAAACCCGATAGAGTCGGAATGGTCTCTAGACGCAAGATCATTCTCCTTCATCTCTCACCAAGTCCCAGAACTTCAGATAGATCTCTTTGCAACGAGCGACAACAATCAACTTCCTCGGTATGTGGCCCCGTACGAGGACCTCAAGGCAGAAGCAGTGGATGCCATGTCACTGGACTGGAACAGATGGTCCAAGATCTACCTGTTCCCTCCCACCAACCTTCTGTTGAAAGTCCTCTCCAAACTGAGAACCTTCAAAGGGACAGCGGCCCTAGTGGCTCCCAAGTGGCCCCGGAGCAACTGGTACCCCCTGGTCCTGGAGCTGCAGCCCAAGCTGATCCCTCTCCCGGGCCCAGTTCTCTCCCAACAAGTACAGAAGTCGACTGTCTTCGCTTCATCATCGAAAATCAAGGACCTTCATCTCATGATTTTCTCTCCCTAGCCGCAAAGAAGAGGTTTGGGATCTCGAAGAAAAGTCTGGACTTCCTAGAGGAATACAAGACCGAATCCACAAGACGGCAATACGAATCATCCTGGAGGAAATGGGTCTCCTTCGTCAAGACAAAAAATCCTAAAGAAATCACGATTGATTTCTGCATGTCCTTCTTTATTCACCTTCATGGACAGGGATTAGCAGCCAATACGATTTCAACCTGCAAATCAGCCTTGACCAGACCAATTCTATATGCTTTCCAAATTGATCTGTCCAGCGACATCTTCAACAAACTACCGAAAGCATGTGCTCGCCTACGCCCAGCACCCCCACCGAAACCGATCTCCTGGTCACTAGACAAGGTGCTCCATTTCGCCTCCAACTTGGATAATGATTCATGCCCTCTCAAGGATCTGACTCAGAAAGTTATATTTCTCTTTGCTCTTGCTTCGGGAGCTCGAGTCAGCGAAATAGTGGCATTATCAAGAGAAGACGGACACATCCTGTTTACCGATACAGGAGACGTTACCCTCTCCCCTGATCCGACGTTTCTCGCCAAAAATGAATTACCCACCAAAAGATGGGGCCCCTGGAGAATATGCCCCCTGAAGGAAGATGCCTCTCTATGCCCAGTAGAGAGCCTCAAGGTCTATCTTCGCAGAACTTCGAACTTTGGTGGAGGCCAACTCTTCAAAGGAGAAACATCGGGCAGCGACCTGTCACTGAAACAATTAAGAGCGAAAATCACCTACTTCATTCGCAGAGCAGATCCTGACAGTACACCCGCTGGTCATGATCCTAGGAAAGTTGCATCATCTCTGAATTTCTTTCAGAGTATGGACTTTGAAAGCCTTAAAAACTTCACAGGCTGGAAGTCCTCGCGCGTTTTCTTTAAACATTATGCGAAACAAGTGCACGAAGTCAAACATTTTGTGGTAGCCGCAGGTAGTGTTATGAAACCTGCACCTAACTCTGCGTAGAACAGTGAGTTACTTGGGACTCTAACTCTTCGGGTGCCTATGTTGACCCTCGAGCGATACATAGTGATGTCGAAAACACTTAGTGCTTTTATAACTGTTCTTATCCCAGGTGAAATGTCATAGTTGTCACACAAGTGCCGCATGCCCTGAGCATGATGTGTTTTATTCAAAGACTTGCGTTCCTCGAGAACGAGTGCCTACTAATAAACTTGAAATTCCTTTTCAGATTCAAGAGCAAGTCTTTATTACTATGTACATTATAATTACTGTAAATGAACTTTACTTATTGCTGTAATTTATTTAATTTCTGCATTTGTGAAATAAAATTTCTATTTTATTATCTGTGCGTCTCAATCAGCTCCTACTTACTATGAAATACATGCCTGTCATAGTTTTATTATCCCCTTTTCCTTATGGTTATGGAGAAATTAAGATACTAACTCTTAATTTATATTCACTCTGATTATGTAATGTTCCAATACGAATACTTACTCTTCATACCCTGGAGATGAATCATCTTTCTCAACATACAGTGCCCAACCACCACTGGTCTGCTTTTCAGAATGTTCCTATACAAATACCAAACATTCAGCTTCATCTCCAAGTTCTTCAAGTTCTTCTATCAGGATGAATAGCCCTTCAATACCACTTTGACGTCGGCATGGCCCGTGGGAACTTCACTGCCAAGGGGGGCAGGATGCTTCTTCCCTACGGTTCTTTACTAAGATTACTATGCTAATTTGTCAATGCCTTGGCACTTACTATTAGGGGAAAAATCTACCACGATACATTGATTCTCTGGTATTCTTCCATCAGGACACCATGGCTTGAGCCCAAAAAACGGATTTTGAGCGAAGCGAAAAATCTATTTTTGGGTGAGATAGCCATGGCGTCCTGATGGACCCTCCCTGCTACTTCGTCCAGTTTTAGGTCCCACCCTGCTCTGCTGTATCATGGTGATGGGCAAGCAACTGGCTTCAGGATAAAGACGGACGTGACGTCATTTAAGCAATGGCGCCCGTTTGTTTACGTCTCGAGTATCAGTAGTAGCCACGAATGAGATTAGCTATGGAATGGCTCCCAGCTATTCTCAGCCCTTACACACCGAAGCATTAACTCTGTTCGGGGTGTAGATAGCTATGTGGCGCGTTAATACATGCGTCCCCTGTTGATATACGATGTCTTAAAAGGGAAACCTTTAGGATACTCGCTCCAGAAGTTAGAATTCTGTGATAACCTGTGGTTAAATTCTCTGGGAATATCTTAGTAGTTATTTACCCAAGGAAGCTACCAAAAAGGAACCTTCCATCAGGACGCCATGGCTATCTCACCCAAAAATAGATTTTTCGCTTCGCTCAAAATCCGTTTATTAACATAAGTTCATAATGAATAGCCTATTTAAGGATAAAATTCCACATCAACACTGAAATCAACTGTTAACTGTGCG